>NC_134484.1:436059019-436359019 GCF_040206685.1 Ascaphus truei | reverse complement strand
ACGTTAGCATCTTAGGCACAGAGAGATATAATGACGACCAAGGTCACAGAGAGGACAATGGGTATCCCCATCCCAAAGACCAGTATATCCTTGATATACCGTACACTTATCTTATTCAATGTATGTTGGTACAATCTAGCACTTTTTTTTAATTCAATCTGATTTAAATCTACATACTATATATATATATATATATATATGAACATACAGTAATATTTACAGTTGCTATATATATATATATATATATTAGAAAAAAAGAAGAGAAAAAGCGCCCGATCCTTGTATAAAATCAGATAAACAATTTTTAATAAATCATGGACAGACAAATGCACACTCACACTTTGTCAATAAAAATAAGGCATGTTATGGGACCAGCCCATGCACCAGGTTGAAGACTCCACGGCAACCTCCGCAAGATAGCGTCCGAAATGGCTCCAATTACACGTTTGTTGTTGCCGCAATAACCGGAATGGGTAATCTTCCTTTAGAATTAAGCTTTTCAGTACCGTGCGGCCGCCATTGCTCTCACATGAATCAGGGACCAGGAAGATCTTCACTGACGTCCTCACACTGGCGTCTGGACTGCTCAACCACCGTAGTTTCAATGCCACGTGACCCTACGCGTTTCCGTCTCAGAAGCAGAAGTGAAGATCTTCCTGGTCCCTGATTCATGTGAGAGCAATGGCGGCCGCATGGTACTGAAAAGCTTCATTCTAAAGGAAGATTACCCATTCCGGTTATTGCGGCAACAATAAACGTGTAATTGGAGCCATTTCGGACGCTATCTTGCGGAGGTTGCCGTGGAGTCTTCAACCTGGTGCATGGGCTGGTCCCATAACATGCCTTATTTTTATTGACAAAGTGTGAGTGTGCATTTGTCTGTCCATGATTTATTAAAAATTGTTTATCTGATTTTATACAAGGATCGGGCGCTTTTTCTCTTCTTTTTTTCTAATAGGTACGTTGGGAGGTTGGTGAGCCCAAGAAGAAGCAGCCTGGACTTTATCATTGTCATTATCATGGACTTATATGGACTTAAGTATCATTATTTTTATTTTTAGTTTTTTCCTAATTCATGGCTTATTTTTAATATTTTTCATGGTACTTACAACATCAGTTATTTAGTTTAAGTAACATTTTTACCCATTTTTATCCATATATCACAACAGTGTGATTATCCCAATTTTTCATTTTTTCTATTTTTTATTTTTATTTTTATGCACTTTTTTTAATTTTAATTTTTTTTAGGCTATACCTATATTTTATTATAATTGTAACATTATTTGTTTCATACCACAAGCATATTGGCATGTTATACTTTTAATAGGCATCTGTGCTGGGTGCAACATCTTGACACAATTGATCAGGGCTGCAGTAATTTGGGTGTACAGGTAGTCCTCGGTTATCCGACACAATGCGTTACTCAAAATGGCGTTGTAAAGCGAAACGTTGTAAAGCGAAACACGTTTTCCCATAGGAACACTGTTTAAATGAAAGGTTCCGTTCCTGAAGGCATTTTTAACACTAAAATACACCAAATATTTTATGCAGGCAATAAGATATGCAGCACACACATAAATTATATAGTGTATATACTGTATTATATATATAATATAACAAAATAAATAATATATTAGATAGTATAATATAATATTATATAGTATAATATTATATATATATGCTCTTACGACACTTTGCAACAATGTTTATGTGAATGTGTATATATATACACACATACACAACGTTGCAAAGCGTCGTAAGAGCGTTGGATAAGCCATTTTGGTATTGTAAAAATGAATATAGGTATGCATTGCATAGCGTTGGATAAGCCATTCGTTGTAAAGCGAAGCGTTGTAAAACGAGGACTGCCTGTAGTGTGTGAAGGGCGCTGTCTTTATTCTTGATATATATATATATATACATACACACACACACACACACACATAAACACACATAAACACACAAACATGGAGATATACTGTAACAATCCCTTGTGTTTTTTTCAACCTGTGACATAGTCCAAAGATATTAGGCAGCTTTCTGCCCGGTTTTAGGTCAGAAAGTGCAGGAATAGTGCAAAATTATCCGTTCCACAGCTTCCATTAACTCAGGCTGGTGGATGGAAAATCCAGACCACAGTTTACACAGTTTAATTCTCCCTCACCTGCTCTCCTAATCACTAGCACAGGTATTTAGAGCAGAGAGGTTTGCTTTTCAGTCTCTCTTCTTAGAGCCTGGAGGCTGGGGGTATCGCTGCTCCCCTGCATCCAGTTCGGGGAGGACGCCCCCTTCAAGTATCGCAGTACCAGAAGATTTGCCTGGATACTTGGGACTGAGTTCCCACCACGAACAGATAAGACAAACAAATGTTTAGACTGTATGCTGTATCTAGTGACCCTAAATGAGAGGGCATTGTTTTAAGCTGGGGAACCAGGTTAGTTGGTCCAGCAGCAGTTAGAGAGTCTGATTCTGCTGTGTAGTTAGATCCCTGAATGGGATAGGATTTCTTTATATGATTTATTTTTGTTCCTACAAGTGACAGTGTGTGAAATATTATAACAGTGATATGAGTAAACCGCTGAAGGTTAATATCTGAGCACCTCCTGCCTACACCTGTTAAAGCTGCAGTCCCTTACTGGGATGAAAATAAAGCAGGCAGAAGCCTGAGTTAAACAACGTAATGCTTTGTATGATCCAGTTATTCATATAATTAACCCTAGAAGACTGTGTCGGGAAGATCCCAGACAGACGTCAGCGCTACAAAAAAGGGGCGTTTGTCACAAACCGTATAAATAATAAAGTGAGAACAAAATAATAAAACCAACATTCAATCACGCAAGCTGAAAAAAAGAGGCAACAGCATTAATACATTTTTTTATATTATCTGTAGCTATATATCTATATACTGTATATAGATATATAGCTACAGATAATATAAAAAAAATGTATTAATGCTGTTGCCTCTTTTTTTCAGCTTGCGTGATTGAATGTTGGTTTTATTATTTTGTTCTCACTTTATTATTTATACGGTTGAAAAAAAACACAAGGGATTGTTACAGTATATCTCTGTGTGTGTGTGTGTGTGTGTGTGTGTGTGTGTGTGTGTGTGTGTGTGTGTGTGTGTGTGTGTGTGTGTGTGTGTGTGTGTGTGTGTGTGTGTGTGTGTGTGTGTGTGTGTGTGTGTGTGTGTGTGTGTGTGTGTGTGTGTGTGTGTGTGTGTGTGTGTATTTTGTAGGGCATATTGCCAGTCATCAATGTGGCTGATGAAAGTCGAGGTCACAAGGCTATTCCTGATTTTGCTCCATACTAAAAAAGGGTTCACGGTCATCGGTGCAAAAATGAAGACACTGGGACTTATTTATTTGATAAATCTCGATTTATTTTTGCACCAGTTTTACAAATTCGACAAGTATGTTGGTAAAACTTGATGTCAAGTCATTATTTGTTTTAGTGGACTTAACAGTGCCTTAGTGCCATGTGGAACTGTGTCAGGCAGAGACAGAGGCCCCAAGATGGGTCCGTTGCCCCATAATGGCTGAGTGCGGGCCGAGATGGCGATTACGGCGACTTTCCCAAAAACCTCTTGCCCCCAATGAGGCTATTTAGCATTTGCATGTGTGCCAGTGGGAGAGGAAGGGAGCCGTCTGACTCCAGGCTGGCCAAGGGTGGGGAAGGGTGGGGGGTGCCTGGTATCCCAGGACCACCACCGCTCAGGGCAAGATGTGAAAAAAAGAAGGGGGCTTAGAGATTAAATATACGAGGGTCCAGCCTGCTGACTGTTCCTCCTCAGATTGATCCCGCAACCTCGTCCATCACATATCAGATGGCTCCCCTGGTGATGCCTCCTCCAATTCCTGATTAAGGAAGCCTTCCTGTTGGCCCTCCTGGATCCAGCATGCTGCCTCCAGGAACCCCCGGATCCACCAGCGATAGCAACGCTTTTCCAACACCGCCAGCCACCTGAAGCACCATAGACTGCATGTGGTAAACCCTTGTTTGACTCGGAGGCATCCAGCCTACAGTGCCAGCCATTGCATCAACCTGTGCCTCAGTGGAGGTCGCCTGCCAGATCCAAGCACAATCGGTGTGGTACACGGCCATCCAGGGGCCCAACCCCACATGCCGTTCCTATTTCCCACCACCCGCCTCTGTCACTTCCGATTCCTCCCAAGTAGGAAGTAGGACCTCGCCCCCAAACCCACAGCCCAGTGGGTGCCTACTCCCTCCCTGGCCCAGCCCAGAGGACCCCTTATGGGGATAGATTTCTGGTCTGATTTACGGGCCAACACCTCCACTTCGACAGCTCCCTCCTCTGAAACCGGCCATCGCCCACCACTCTCCGCACCCGCTCCATGCCCATTCTCCCCTGCCTCGACCGAACCCCCAACCACCCTCATCCCACTCACCCTGGTCCTCTATTCTACTACTGATTTCACCCTGCCTACCAGCAACAGCCCTTCCAGGGCCATCCTGTCTTCTCGCCCAGCACTATGTTTCCAACTGGGGTCCCCCAAGTGGGCAGGTATGGGCATCTCTTAACCCACCCCCCGCAGGTAACACTGGGGCCCCCCGGCCTTGCACTTTCCCCCCCTCCAACACACCACCCCCTGTCTCTTATTCGACCAACTCGCCCCTAATAGAGCTGTAACAGTGGCACAGAGCCACATGACGAAGACAACAGATCACGCACCACGGGTCGCACGCAGCAGTGCATAGCAGGAAGTCAGAGCGATCAAACGGGTCTCGCATTGGCAGGATCAGGTGATCATATAAATGCTGTAAATGCAGTGTAGGATTCCCAGGGTTCAAGTGATAGCCAGAGCTCCGAGTCAGAGTTAGGAAGCATATCAGACAGTGATGACACCCCATTGTTAAGGTTAATAAGGAAGCAGTTAATATCCATTAACCAATCTGTACAGACATTGCAAGCTAGCAAAGATAGGGAAGCACAGGGACAGCTCGCAGGAAGCAGAGCGTGCAAAGACAATTGAGACACATATGCAACTAGCTGTCTTTGCTCGCAACTGTCCAGCAAAAGCAGGCGAGCCATAATGAAGGGCAAATATATTGACATGTTTGAGATGTCTGAAGAGGGTCTGGTCGATACAAAAAAGAGTGCAGACAGCAGACGAGAGCAGTTCAGCAGGCGAGAGCAGACAGCAGACGAGAGCAGGTCAGCAGGCGTGGCCAGATATAAGACTGTGGATAACTGGCTCAGGAGGTTCTTTGTTTTTAGGAAATGTCTATTAGTAAAGAAACCTGAGCTAGGGGTTAACCTCATGAAATACATGGAGTTGGTTTATAGCAGACATTAAACGTGCGGGGCTCAGCGCGGCAGGCATACGACGAGCAGTTTAGGATCAAAATGAAAGGGATCGACAGCTGGGGAACGAGGCTTCACAGCATATTTCAGAGGGGAGTGGTGCGCTAAGCCATGGCCCCCAGACCTGGTAGACGAAGGTCTAAGCAAAACAAAAAACTTTTTCCTGGAGCTATTCCCCATAATTGTTGCAGTGGAATAATGGGCCAGCGAGTTTAGCAACAAGTACATCGAATTCTGGTCAGATAACCTGGGGAGAGTAAATGCGACAAACGGCCTTTCAGCAACATCACCGCCAGTGATAAGACCGCAGGCTGGTCCCACTATGCATGGAAAACAACATAACCTTTAAGGCAAAGCGCATCCACATTGCAGGCCCATTGTCAACATGGCGAGGAAGGAAGTAAAGGAAGTTGCAGAAGCCTCATGCGATCCCCCAGCATTTAATATAAAATGCCTTGGGGAAGAGCGCGGGGTTTCTGCAACCGCCGCGCGCCCCAGTTTGCGCACCTCTGGATAGTGCATGCATATGATACAAGTGCTGGGTGAATAGGAAGGTACTACAAATACTGGTGCTGTGTGATTGCAGACTGCTTGGAGCATTGGAGCTGGTGATATAGAATTTGCTGGGTGATCAAGGGAGCTGCTTAGTGGCAGAAGTTTTGGGAGAGATACCACTGTTGCTTATTGACAGGGCAGTTCTGTGGCAAACGGAATGTTTCGGATACCACTTCTGGACGATAGTGTGGGGCAAGGAGGAACAACTGCTGAGTAGGGTAGATGGTGATTGGTGATTAGGATGCTATTGCAAAGGCCATTGCTGAGAGTTTGGGGCAGTTGAGTGTCATAGACCATGGGTGCGATACTTGTACTGAGTGTAGCATGGTTGTATACAGCTTTAGAAGGATACCCCTTTGGGGGGATAACCCTTAACGTGATTACGCTGAGGTGTGGCATGGAAGATGGGTGAGATTTCACTGTTAGGTGACTTGGCAGCTGTTGAGTGGCATAAGAGAAGGGAATACCATTACTGGTTTATGAGTTTATGGATTACATTATAGGACCAGCAGGGTGGGCTGATGCGGGACCTTTGGGATATCTATGTGAAAAATAAAAGAGCATAGTGCGCTACAAAAAAAAGTGATATAATGAAATAATCTGTAATATATGGTGTAAAAGGTGTTATTGGGATAGTAATTATCTTAAAGAAAATATGTAAATCCCAAAGAAAATACCAAAGTCACATGAATGAAGCACTATGGGCAAAAACCACACTGAGAAAATCTCAATATAAAGCTATAATGATTAATTAACTAAAAAGTTCATGAATGGAAAAGTTCCTGGTGAGGATAAAGTTCTTATCTGAAGAAAGTCCCATAGTGCTGGGCGTGTGACAGGCGTGTGCAGCGCTCCGTCTGGGAAACCTCAATCATCTCTCAGCATGTGTAGAAAAAAAGGAAGAAAGAAAGCGCAGAAAACGCACATTGTGTGACACCGCTTTCAAATATTTATAAGTAAAACAAGTGGTATTAAACTCACACGATTTCTGAATTAAAACAGGTTTCACGCTTTTGTGTGGCAGGGTGGTGCCCAGAGTGTTGTCTGGCGGGATTGTCCGTCTCTCTCCGCTGACCGCACGGTGCTCGTGCAATGCAGGGCTACTGAATATGGCAGAACGCCAAGATCTGCGGAGGCGCATTGGTCTCTCCCTCTGCCTCCAAAAACCAAGGATCACCGGTATAGCGTATATAACGCACTGCACACGCACAATGGTGGAGCGCTGCTGGTCATTTGGTCGTGGCAGAACGTGACCTCAAATGTACAACAGTAAACAGAGCCCCAATGCACAGCCAATATGACACATTATTCAGTTCATTGCTGTATGTGTTTTCTTCTTATAAATATGGGTCATTGACTTCAATCTGTTGGCCAAAACATGTTAAGCTGCAACCAAACGTACAGTTTAATCGCAGTAGTCACTGAGAGATTTCTGTGAAATGACCTGTGCTGCAGCAATAACATTGGGTAGTATATATGTTTATCTTGTACTTTGTTTTTTTTTTGTGTTTTTAGATTCTTTTCACTGTTTTTTAGGACATTTCTGGGGGTTTGTTTAACCAGTAAATCGCACATACAGTAGCACATATGGGCCGGGATCAACAGAGCTCTGTTATTGACTTAACAAAGCATTAGGTTAACTGGTGATTGCCAGTGATAGCATTGCACACAGGGTCACTGCCAGTGATAGCATTGCACACAGGGGCACTGCCAGTGAAAGCATTGCACACAGGGTCACTGCCAGTGATAGCATTGCACACAGGGTCACTGCCAGTGATAGCATTGCACACAGGGTCACTGCCAGTGATAGCATTGCACAGAGTCACTGCCAGTGATAACATTGCACAGGGTCAGTGCCAGTGATGGCATTGCACAGAGTCACTGCCAGTGATAGCATTGCACACAGGGTCACTGCCAGTGATTGCATTGCACACAGGGTCACTGCCAGTGATAACATTGCACAGGGTCAGTGCCAGTGATGGCATTGCACAGAGTCACTGCCAGTGATAGCATTGCACACAGGGTCACTGCCAGTGATAGCATTGCACACAGGGTCACTGCCAGTGATAGCATTGCACACAGGGTCACTGCCAGTGAAAGCATTGCACACAGGGTCACTGCCAGTGATAGCATTGCACACAGGGTCACTGCCAGTGATAGCATTGCACACAGGGTCACTGCCAGTGATAGCATTGCACAGAGTCACTGCCAGTGATAGCATTGCACAGGGTCAGTGCCAGTGATAGCATTGCACACAGGGTCACTGCCAGTGATAGCATTGCACACAGAGTCACTGCCAGTGATTGCATTGCACACAGGGTCACTGCCAGTGAAAGCATTGCACAGGGTCAGTGCCAGTGATAGCATTGCACACAGGGTCACTGCCAGTGATTGCATTGCACACAGGGTCACTGCCAGTGAAAGCATTGCACAGGGTCACTGCCAGTGATAGCATTGCACAGGGTCACTGCCAGTGATTGCATTGCACACAGGGTCACTGCCAGTGATTGCATTGCACACAGGGTCACTGCCAGTGATTGCATTGCACACAGGGTCACTGCCAGTGATTGCATTGCACACAGGGTCACTGCCAGTGATAGCATTGCACACAGGGTCACTGGCAGTGAAAGCATTGCACACAGGGTCACTGCCAGTGATAGCATTGCACACAGGGTCACTGTCAGTGATTGCATTGCACACAGGGTCACTGCCAGTGATTGCATTGCACACAGGGTCACTGCCAGTGATTGCATTGCACACAGGGTCACTGCCAGTGATAGCATTGCACACAGGGTCACTGCCAGTGATAGCATTGCACAGAGTCACTGCCAGTGATTGCATTGCACACAGGGTCACTGCCAGTGATTGCATTGCACACAGGGTCACTGCCAGTGATTGCATTGCACACAGGGTCACTGCCAGTGATAGCATTGCACAGGGTCAGTGCCAGTGATAGCATTGCACAGGGTCACTGCCAGTGATAGCATTGCACACAGGGTCACTGCCAGTGATAGCATTGCACAGGGTCAGTGCCAGTGATAGCATTGCACAGAGTCACTGCCAGTGATAGCATTGCACAGAGTCACTGCCAGTGATTGCATTGCACACAGGGTCACTGCCAGTGATAGCATTGCACAGGGTCAGTGCCAGTGATAGCATTGCACAGGGTCACTGCCAGTGATTGCATTGCACACAGGGTCACTGCCAGTGATTGCATTGCACACAGGGTCACTGCCAGTGATTGCATTGCACACAGGGTCACTGCCAGTGATAGCATTGCACAGGGTCACTGCCAGTGATAGCATTGCACAGAGTCACTGCCAGTGATAGCATTGCACACAGGGTCACTGGCAGTGATAGCATTGCACACAGGGTCACTGCCAGTGATAGCATTGCACAGGGTCACTGCCAGTGATAGCATTGCACAGAGTCACTGCCAGTGATAGCATTGCACACAGGGTCACTGCCAGTGATAGCATTGCACACAGGGTCACTGCCAGTGATAGCATTGCACAGGGTCACTGCCAGTGATAGCATTGCACAGAGTCACTGCCAGTGATAGCATTGCACAGAGTCACTGCCAGTGATAGCATTGCACAGAGTCACTGCCAGTGAAAGCATTGCACAGGGTCACTGCCAGTGATAGCATTGCACAGGGTCACTGCCAGTGATAGCATTGCACAGGGTCACTGCCAGTGATAGCATTGCACAGGGTCACTGTCAGTGATTGCATTGCACACAGGGTCACTGCCAGTGATAGCATTGCACACAGGGTCACTGGCAGTGAAAGCATTGCACACAGGGTCACTGCCAGTGATAGCATTGCACAGAGTCACTGCCAGTGATAGCATTGCACAGAGTCACTGCCAGTGAAAGCATTGCACAGGGTCACTGCCAGTGATAGCATTGCACAGGGTCACTGCCAGTGATAGCATTGCACAGGGTTACTGCCAGTGATTGCATTGCACACAGGGTCACTGCCAGTGATAGCATTGCACACAGGGTCACTGGCAGTGAAAGCATTGCACACAGGGTCACTGCCAGTGAAAGATTTTACACAGGGTCACTGCCAGTGAAAGATTGCACACAGGGTCACTGCCAGTGATAGCATTGCACACAGGGTCACTGCCAGTGAAAGCATTGCACACAGGGTCACTGCCAGTGATAGCATTGCACAGGGTCACTGCCAGTGATAGCATTGCACAGGGTCACTGCCAGTGATAGCATTGCACACAGGATCACTGCCAGTGAAAGCATTGCACACAGGATCACTGCCAGTGATAGCATTGCACAGGGTCACTGCCAGTGAAAGCATTGCACACAGGGTCACTGCCAGTGATAGCATTGCACACAGGGTCACTGCCAGTGAAAGCATTGCACACAGGGTCACTGCCAGTGATAGCATTGCACACAGGGTCACTGCCAGTGAAAGCATTGCACAGGGTTACTGCCAGTGAAAGCATTGCACACAGGGTCACTGCCAGTGATAGCATTGCACACAGGGTCACTGCCAGTGAAAGCATTGCACAGGGTTACTGCCAGTGAAAGCATTGCACAGGGTTACTGCCAGTGAAAGCATTGCACACAGGATCACTGCCAGTGAAAGCATTGCACACAGGGTCACTGCCAGTGATAGCATTGCACACAGGATCACTGCCAGTGAAAGCATTGCACACAGGGTCACTGCCAGTGATAGCATTGCACACAGGGTCACTGCCAGTGAAAGCATTGCACACAGGATCACTGCCAGTGAAAGCATTGCACACAGGATCACTGCCAGTGAAAGCATTGCACACAGGGTCACTGCCAGTGAAAGCATTGCACACAGGGTCACTGCCAGTGAAAGCATTGCACACAGGGTCACTGCCAGTGAAAGTGTTTGAAAGCTTGCTGTATATTGTATTTCTCCTAAACATACACAAATAAAGCAATCCTCTTTAAAACAGACCACCTTAAAAAACTAAAGTTTAAGTTTCTTAATATAATGGTGTACGTCAACAGTTTAGTGCTATCAAGTAGTACAAATGTGCATTGTATGTATGAAGACTGCATAGAAGGTATAATTTGTTGTTTGAAGTGAATTTTGACACATTGTGTCATGTTGAATACCCGATTGTTACAAATTACATTTAAACAGAAATATGTTTATTTCTTTTTTTTTTTTTTTCTAACTAGTGTTAGCAAATATAAATTCTTAGTCTTTTATTATAAATAATCGCCACACTGTGAACGGAATACATTTTCTTTACCTATACAATGAAACATCCGTGTTGCTTCGAAAAAAAACTCTTTGGGCTTGATACATAGCAACCCTAACAGACTTTTGGGGGTTTACGCCAGGTTCAACTTAGCTAACAAATTTGACACACTGTATCCTTTTTGTGGGCTGTACAGAACCATTATTTTTTAGTACATACCATTTAAATCTGTACATCTAGCGCAGTCCATTTCTGTGCACCAAAAATATGTACAATTATTTTTGACAGAGCAGATTGAGGGATCTCAGGTTAGTACGTCAGTGCAAAAACTCAATTCAACATGAGTTGTCCGCATGTTAATTTTGTGTCCAACCAGCGCTTTACAGTGCTTAGTATACAGGCCCCTTGTGTCCACTGAGGATAAAATAGATATTTGATTCTACGGAGCGCTATCACATTTAGACCAGTGGTAGGCAACTTGATATAACTCAAGGGCCCCCTGTGCTTCTCCCCACCCCCTCCTGCCACATTCCTAATGCCAGCGCGCGGATTAACACAGTTCCCAGGTGAAGAGGAGAGTGGGACAGGGAAGAGCACAATAGGGGAGAGGGGGCAGTACAATATTTATCATTGCACTGTCATTAGGAATAGAGAAGAAGCTACTAACCACACCAGCAACATCTCAACGTTCTCTGCACTAGGGGAAAGGGAGAACGGTCTGTTGGGGTGGCCAGCACTTAGAGGCCACAGGTAAAGCCCTGAATGGCCGCTGGTGGCCCACCAATGATTTAAAGTGCAGGAGGAACGGCGGTGCATCTGCTGCTGCTGTAGATGAATTGAACCACAAACTGCAAACTGCAAGAATAGTAGGTGCAAAAATTTCCTTTTGTATCCACCAATGATTTAGACTGATGCAGGTGGAGTTGATAGATGCAGATACAAATAGATATATATATTTTAATTAAATGTAAGCTAACTCCAGACTAATGTGGAGAGTGACAATGGTATAGACTAGAACACAATATAGTGGTAAGAAGTACAATATTATGATGTTCTTGATGCTCTCTGTGCTGCCCAATATCTGTGAATAACACATAGGGATATTATTTGTGCGTAGGCCACAATTATTTCAATGGATGTTTCTTTCTTTACAAGGATCGTATTCCGCGCATGCGCTTTTCTGTGCCTTGTGAGGAGGAAGACTATTCTGTTTCAGAAGATGACAGCGGCAGTAAGAGGTCAAACAGCGAAGCTGAAGAACCTTCCGACATGGTGCGACATCTTATAACACTGCACAAAACTCGGAGTGTTCTCCTTGGAGCAAACTAACGCATTGACAGCCCTTATAAGTCCCATATTTTGAATATATTATTTACTCGCCAATCACATTGTTAATCTCGAGTCCCAAAGAGGCCCGCACTGCACGGCAAACAATATGTTGCACATCCGTCTGGCTCCCAAGGGCTTGAAATAAATTCTCCAGCTTTTCCTTGCGTTTCTCGTCCTCCTTGTTCTTTTCACGGTCATCTTTATCCCGGGCAATTTCTTAACACGGTCAGCCCTCCACCATCCAAACGTCCATTAAGAAAAGGTGACGGGTGCCTGTATTTATATGAAATCATTGTTCCTTTGGTTTTCAGACCATTTTTTTGTTTTTTTTTTAATTCTGGCGTATACCAGGCAGGTCTCTCCACTGTGTGCGTAGGCAGAGAGACGGGAGAGGCGAAAGAGGGAATTTTAGCAATTTCATAAGCACAGCAAGCTGAAACTTGGGATGGGGTGTGAATTTCTCTTCTCTTTTGTGTGATGTTACAATGTGTTAAGCAGGACTCACACAGAGCGAGTGGATTGTGTATTCCTAGATCCTGCCCGGAAAGGAGTTTATATTTTTTTTTACGTTAGACTTTGTGTTTTTATTTTATCATTTGTTTAATAGCGTCTATTACATTGTTAACCATTTCACTGTCAAAGGGGGGTCCTGTTACAGCTGTAAAAATTGTTTAACATTTGTTGGCTGTGGTAAGTGGGACTGTCCCCCCGCGAGGTGCTGAACAGTCAACATATGTATTATATTTACTATGTAGCATCTCCAAAATGTTATTCCAATTTATTTACCAGTTTCCAGTGTTGCAAAAAAATCAAATATTATAGGATATACTATGCATGCTGCTTTTGTGCAGGAGTGTTTGGGCACACATTGTTTTTTTATACTGAAAAATATAGGTACACTGAAATAAGTATTATTCCATCTACATTCTACAATGACAAAACCGAACTCAAAATACAGGCAGTCCTTGTTTTACAACGCTTCGCTTTACAACGAATGGCTTATCAAACGCTATGCAATGCATACCTATGTTCATTTTTACAACGCCAAAACGGCTTATCCAACGCTCTGCAAAGTTGTTTATATGTATTTAATATATATATTATATTATACTATATAATATATTATATTATTATATTTATGTTATATTATATATAATACAGTATATACACTATATAATTTATGTGTGTGCTGCGTATCTTATTACCTGCATAAAATATTTTGTGTATTTTAGCATTAAAAATGCCCTAAGGAACGGAACCTTTCATTTAAACAGTGTTCCTATGGGAAAAGGTGTTTCGCTTTACAACGTTTCGCTATCCAACGCCATTTTGAGTAACGCATTGTGTCGGATAACCGAGGACTGCCTGTACTTAAAAGCTGGAAAGTGTGCTCCAAAACATTTTAAACGGAAAAGGTAGGAATCATTATGGAAAGCAATAAAAAGCTTTCCCAAGCTGGTAAATAATCACACTATATTTGGCACCCTTAAACAAATGTAATGCTCCATGAAATGTTTACATCAGGGGTGAGCAAACTTTTATGCCGAGCCCCCCTTTTCATCCATGAAATTTCTCGGGCCCCCCCTGCCTGATGTAATCAAAATCACATGGAAAAAAAAACCTTTATTAAACGGTGTACAATGTAAACACAAATATGTCTAAATACTTATTGCAACAGCTCGCGCTTGCAAAATTAGGCTGCGTCCACGCTGCTGCTGAGAGCGGTGACATCACCAACTCTCCAAGCATGAGCACAGAGTGTCCTGCATAATTTTCCAAGCACGAGCGGGGGGGCATGGATAGGGGCTATATTTGTGTGTGTTTGTGTGGCTGTGTGTGTGTGTGTGCATTGACTGCTGCTGAGCGCGCATCAAAGTCAATTTTGTTTGTCTCCCCAAGCGCCAAGCTTTGGAGAGTGTACACCCCCAGTTTGCGCACCGCTGCATTCAATCGCAACACACAATCACAACACAGACACAGCACACATACTCAATCCCAACACACACACAACACACACTCAATCACAATCAACACACAATCACACAATCAATCACAACATCCACACACTCACAACACACACTGAGACAACACACGCACACACTCAATCACAACACACACAGATACAACACACAATCAATCACAACCAACACAGACACAACACACACTCAATCACAACACACACACACACAAAACAGACACAACATCACAACACACATTCAATCACAACCAACACAGACAACACACACACTCACAACATCACAACACCCACACACATACTCACAACACACACAGACACAACATACACAATCACAACCAACACAGACACAATCACAACCAACACAGACACAACACACACACTCAATCACACCACACACTCATACCACAACACACACACAATCACAACCAACACAGACAACACACACTCAATCACCACACAGACACACAGACACACAGACACAACACACAATCATAAGTCACACACTTTCACCTGGGGGAGGAGGTACTACTGTAGGCTTGCTCCTATCCCCCATGCTGCTGAAAACTGGAGCGGGTATGACAGGAGGAGGAGGGGATGTCTGCGGGTATGACAGGAGGAGGAGGGTATGACAGGAGGAGGAGGGTGATGTCACCGCTCTCAGCGGCAGCGTGGACGCAGCCTAATTTTGTTGTAAAACCGGTAGGAAGACAGATGGTAAAAGAACATATTTATTCTCTAATATTTCCCTTTTGCGGGTACATTTCTGAATGCTTCTACTATTTTTCCTTCCACTGTCTGCATTGGGAGACATTTCCATGTATCCAGTACCTTTTCTGTAAATACGTACTTCCTCACCCTTCACAAGTCTAAAACCAGCCAGTTACAGTGCATACTTACTTTGTGAGCATTTGTTTGTCTGATAAATACTTCTCACCCTTATTCACATACGAGAAGCATTTTAAACAAATGCAACCTCTTTTCTCCCTGGTTCAACCTGTAGCGTAGTCCTAATATTGTATACCATACAGATGTAGCCAGCCTCTGTTCTCGGTACCGGGGAACCCATGGATCACGATTTGGATGGCTCTTCTTTTGTATTCCTGTTCTATAACATGTGGTCTCTTGGGCAGAACAGATTTTCTGAAGAGTTCTCAGTAATCTTCACAGTGGTACGAGCGCCTACCGGCTTTACCTGGCATTTTCATTTCTTTGGAACTACAAAGGGATGATAGAGAAATCACCCCGAGATCCCTGTTTGCTGCGCTCTGTCTAATATTATATATACACGTACGACCAAATAGTCCAATAGAGGGCTTTAGATACTAAAGGTGTAGAGAGAAGACATCCTTGAGCAGAACGCAAGATTTGGGATGGTGTAAAGCGAGAAATTAGGATTGAGATGTAAGGAGGGGCAGAAGAGTGTAAAGCTTTAAAAGTGAGGCGGAGAATTTACTGTGTGATACAGGATTTGATAGGAAGCCAGGATGGCGATTTCAGCAGGGGAGACGCTGAGACAGATTTCGGAAAGAGTAGAGTGATTCTGGCAGCAGCGTTTAGGATAGATTGTAGGGAGACAGGTGAGAGGAAGGAAGGCCGGACAGCAGGAAGTTACAGTAGTCGAGAAAGGAGAGAATGAGGGTCTGTGTCAGAGTTTTGCAGTCGAGCAACAGAGGAAAGGGTGAATCTTGGTAATATTGCGGATGAAAAAACAACAGTTTTTTGTAACCTTTTGAATGTGAGAAGCGAGTGAGAGAGGAGTCGAGTGTGACCCCCAGCCAGCGTGCTTGGGCTACTGGGTGAATTATAGTACTTCCAACAGTAATGTGGAAGGAGGAAATAGAATCAGGTTTGGGAGGAAGTATGAGGAGCTCTGTTTTTGCCATGTTAAGTTTAAGTCGGCAGAGGGCCATCCAGCATGATATAGCAGAAAGACGTTCAGAAACTTTAGTCTGTACAGCAGATGTAAGGTCAGGGATAGAAAAGTAAATGTGTAGCTGGCTCGGTGGCTCAGCATAGAGGTGATATTTGAACCCAAGAGATGTGATTAGGTCACCTAGAGAAAGTGTGTAAAGAGAAGGGGTCCCAAGACACAGCCCTTGGGTACCCCCACAGAGATATCGATAGAGGAGGAAATTGACACTGAAAGTACGAAGGGAGAGGTAAGAGGAGATTCAGGATAGAGCTTTGTTACGAATGCCAAGAGTATGGAGAATGTGAAGGAGAAGAGGATGGTCCACAGTATCAAATGCTGTAGAAAGGTCGACTAATATGAGCAGAGTGTAATGACCTCTATCTATGGCAGCATGGAGGTCATTAGTTATTTTACTGACGGCTGTTTCAGTGGAGTGAGCAGTGCGGAAGCCAGATTGTAGAGGGTCTAGGAGAGAATAGGTGTTGAGAAAATGGAGCAAGCTAGAGAATACAAGATGTTCAAAGAGTTTAGAGGCAAAAGACAGGAGGGAGACAGGTCGATAGTTAAAAAGACAGGTAGGGTCAAGCTTGCTGTTTTTGAGTAAATCTGCCCTTGCTGTAGTAAGCAATCGCTTTGTCTGACAGGTGGGGGTGGCTTATGATCTGCTACTGCCCTAATGGGGCAGAGACCTGGAGCCCCTCCCCTGGTAACAAAAAGGGGCTGCAGCCTAAATTTAGTGCAGTATTGGAAGTGTGGAGCCAGGGCTCTGGTTCACCTTTCTTCCCCTCCCTCAGGGCCGTGAGATCAGCTACCCCGCAATCCACCAGGGTGTGTGGGCGTAAGGGATAGACCTTTGGGGCCTCAAGCCCTGGGGATTGTGCTGTGCTGTATGAAGAATAAAGAACTATTACTTGTTTTATACTCCTGCCTGAGACTGCAGTTTCTTCAGGGAGGGGTGAGAGTGTTTTCCATAGGGGACTGCACCTATTCCTATAGGCCCTGTGGGAATGGAGGCGCTGCAACACCAAGGAAAGAACTGACCAGCACCGAAAGCCTGTCCTGCTTATCCCCAATACCACCGGCGGATGCTCAGAGCCTCCTGTGAACCTAACAGGGAGCACCAACCACAGGTAACTGCAGTGAATCTCCCTTAGGGTGGGGGAACATGTGTTACATTTGGAGGCTGTTGAGATTATCATCAGGACAGGCTTTCCCAAAGAGAAAATGGGATATGAGTTGGGGGAGAAGTGAGAGCAGTTACGGTACCCTAGCTAAGTATACCCATACAGAGTGAGCTACGCCCTGGTGTACGGTCCATGCCAGACTGAGAGGTGCTTGAAAACCATCATATCAGGGCCATTGCAAGAGGAATTATGGGTGGTAGGGTAGACATGGGATTCCTGGGGCTCTTGAGATGTGAGAGGCCAGGATCGTCTGAACGGGAAACCATCCCATGAATTTCCAAAATAAGTACAGTATGTGCAGGTTGTGTCCGAGGAGGGACTCTTGACATTCAGGAGGCCAGAACCTCTGTTTGAGGAGCTGCAGCAATACTATAGCAGTCCCCAGCACAGGGAGCCGCTGTGTGCGCTATCTGGACTGTATTCTGTAATTCACGTGTGTGTAGTGTCTCAAGGGGGCTTTATTGGATCTAGAGGACCGGATCCCCTGTCAAATAGCGGTTCCCGCCAAACCGGGAGAACCGCGTGGCAAGATTTGCAGAGTTGTAAGCTTTTGCAGTGAAAAAACGATCTAGTTTCGGCACGAAAACAAAGCCCCACCCCTAGCTAGTGCTTGTTTCGGCGCAAAACCGAAGCTCCGCCTACAGTAAGGGCTGGTTTCGGAGCGAAAGCTGGAGCCACGCCCATCTATAATGTGCCTGTACTCCTCGATCCACCAGGGGTAGGCAAGTGATTACCATGTCACCACTAGGGGTGTAGCCGGATGTGAGCTACCGCACCCTCAGTTGCGTTTGGTGAGGCAAGGAGGAGGAGCTAATTACAACTGGTCCCACTCAACATCCCTATTATGGCGGAGTGTGCGATCTCCCAATATGCACTGCCAGGAGGCTTCCTGTTGGTGAGAATAAATGGAGACAATGCATTTGTCCCGGCTGCGATTGCCCAGGCGGAGACATGAGCCTGGAGTCGAGATGTAAAAGATGCTGGACTCCCCACCTTAAGCCCAATGTGTCGGCACCACCCATGCCGGGCCAGACGGAGGTGAGGGCCTTTTACAATACTATATGTGAGTTGCAGAGACTTATGCGACAAGCGTTCCCTAGGGAGGAGTAGAGTTGTCTGATGGCTATCTACAATTTGTGCCACCCTGAGCAGAGTGTAGAGAACACGGCCTATCTACAAATGTATGAGGGCTGGACTGCAGAATCAAGAGCGGACGCTCCAAGGTACTAGTGTGTCCCTGTACAGAATTACCTCAGAGACTTACCTGGAGAGATTACCACCCCAGAGGAGGTGGGCGCACTTCCGTCGGTGGTGCAAGAGCATGGAACCGCTGCTTGCCGACTGCTGCCAACGTTGCTGAGGTGTTCCGGTCATCCTCTCCATCTAGGGAGTCTGAGGCTGCGTCGAAGGAAAGTGAAGTGGGGCGCTCTATTGTGATGCTCTGTCCGGAGTGTCATCCAAGTGCTGCCGCCGTGGTGGTGCAATTCACCAAAGGCAAGCGGGAGCTGTGTCCCGTATCTGTGATGTCATCGGAGGCGATGGCGCTACCCGAGCAGAGGATCACCAAGGTCTTGGAGGATCGTCATGAGGCGGCATTGTACATGCTTGCTTCCAGTCGAGAACCGCACAGATGCTAAGGACCAGTGGTGAAGATGCGTTCCCTTCCCAGGTTCCAGTGATGACGTCTGTCCCTCGGATTGACAAGGATGCTTCCGCTCAACTGAGACCAGCGGAGGAATCATTTGTGGGGGTACTGTCCAGTACTTCCTGCCCGTCCGCAGATGTCAACACCATTCTGGTGCAACCGGATGTCGTCAGCAAGGAGGCGACCGCCGGGGCAGATGATGACCTTGAGATACCCGCTCCGGTGAGAAAGGCCCCGACGCCCTATTTTTGCAGGGGCACCACAACAGAGTCAAGGGCCGAGGATGTAAGGCCCTTATGGACCCTGATACACACAAAGTGCTGGTAGTAAAGGGCTGTGGTAGGCGTAGCATGACTGATACACCCAGAGAAGCTGAGCTGGGATGATCCTTCAGGGATGGCTGAGTATATGGCTTTCTAAAGAGAGGGGTCATCTTGGTCAGAAAGATCAGGAACACCCTCTAGGGCAGTTTCTATGTCAGACATAAGTGGATAGAATATAAAGTGCGCAACTAAATAACCTCTAATAGTGATAACAGTAATCAAATAAAATTGTGTAATAACATATACCCTTCTAATTTAAATTACATAGTTAAACCACATATTACCACAGTGTGATATACAAAAATGTATACATAACCGTGAAGTGTGGTAAATAAAGGCGTCTGCAGCTATAAACCAGGGGGTGGCTCGGCACCCCCCTAAGCACTAAGGAAACGGAAACAAAAAACAGCGCAAAACGCAAATAGTGAAATAAGTAAAATATTATTCTATATTAAAAATAGGGATAAATATTCTGCGTACATCAAGAAGCTAGAACATAAACATTGAGTGTGCACGAGTTACCACTCGGCAGGTGAGGGTTCAGGAGCTGTGCCGGTCTGAGAACACTTTGGATGGTTTGAGTCCCCCTCACTGCTCGATCTGGGGACTTTCGCCGTGTGACTCTAGGGTAAAGAACATTCGGATACTCCGTGTTCCACCTGACCAGAGGGAAGGTTTCTACAGAGGCTGCAATTCCATGTCCGGGTGTTCATGTGAAGGAGGAACCCCACAACTGTTACCCGAGACGTTTGCCAGAGAAACCAGTTCCTGACTCCTGAACCCTCACCTGCCGAGTGGTAACTCGTGTGCTGTGCACACTCAATGTTTATGTTCTAGCTTCTTGATGTAAGCAGAATATTTATCCCTATTTTTAATATACAATAATATTTTACTTATTTCACTATTTGCGTTTTGCGCTGTTTTTTGTTTCCGTTTCTATGTCAGACATGTCTGTATCAAATGTGGGGAAGGTATTAGTGGTGGGACCTAATGTTTCAAGGGTATGTTCCCCATTTGAACTGGACCCGGTTCCTATTGTTCTCTATGGATACTGTGGATCATTGGTGGGAGGATAGAGTGTTCTCTGTGGAAGAGATGGCAGAGGCTCTTAAAGAGAGGGATAGGGACATTAAACGAGGGCTATTATCACCCGCACGTCTAAAGATCACCAGGAAAAGGTCCCTCATGAGCCCATATTTTGGGTGCTACCAGGCCAGGCCTGTGGCTGGAGATTAACTAAAAACAGCCCGGCTGACAGACTATTAATTCAATGGTACTGCCAGTCCCATGGGTTTGACTATCCTTATGCCCCTGAACCTTTAATGTGGGAAGCAGAGGCCCAAAGAGAGGAGTGGTTGAGGGATGCTATCCTAGAGTATCTGGCGTCCAGGTGCAGTATATCCAGATATTATAATGAAGAAAAAGTGTGTTACCTCATCCGAGTATGGAAGGTGGGGAGGAACATATATATGAACCGGGTGGAATACATTTCTGAGCGAGGTCCAAAAAGGGGTTTATTCTGTTATTATTCCCGACCAGGAGGCTAGGTTGGTTAAGAAACTTGACCCAAAGCACTATTATTAAAGTGGGTACAGATTCTCCGTGTTATGGGAAGGATCTGGGTGTACTCCATTGGTTTGAAATGTTATGCCATGTAATGTCATGTTTCCTGTTATCCAATTTATAGGATGGTGTGCAGATTGGATGTTTCAGCATGGACGTTTGTTTCACCAGGAGTGTGAAGCCAGGTAACCTCTGGCTACTGAATTCCTCTGCCTAGCACGTAAGTCCTGATACAAGCACAGGCAGTGTTAGGGTTAAATCTGCCCTTGCTGTATTAAGCAGTCCCCTTGAGTGACAGGGAAGGTGGCTTATGATCTGGGTACTGGGGGGCTGAGACCTGCAGCCCCTCCCCTGTTAACAAAAAGGGTCTGCAGCCTAAATTTAGTGAAGTGTGGAAGTGTGGAGCTTACATCTAAATAGATTAGGAGTAAAATTATGCAGTAATGTTGGAGCTGTGTCAGTCATGGCTTTTATATTTAGTTGGCCTGTTTCGACTCTAGTGGGACACTTATATGTGCTAACATTAGCGGTAGTGGGTTCAATCATTGTGCTCTCAACCTATCTTCAATTAATGGTTAGTAATGTGGTATGCTGTGTTATTGACCACAACCCTTATCACACATCAATCAACCTAACATTAATCTACATGGATCGTGTATTGTTGTTCCATATTATGATCAATAGAGAGATTTAATTGAACTGAACACACAATAGGCTACAGAATAGCCATCTCTGTGGCATAATACAGCCAAGTCGTCATACCATCACTTCATTCCTTGTAGTTAGACACACTGAACTAGATTGTCATGTGAATTTTATATATAAATTACATCACATGACAATTAATATTGAAGCTCAATCATTCAGTCAGCAACAACATCCTCACCCTACCCCCTGGTACATTCTTTTAATAAAAATACACACAATAAATATATGACCACTTTATTTGCACGTGTAGATTTATATTAATTGTAGGAATATTAAATGTTAAGTTTTAAATAGCCCTGGTGTGCACCAATGAATGTGCTTCTTGTTAGGCTGAGGCCCCGCTGCGGTCAGCAGCGCAGGCCACAGGCCCCTTACCTCAAGTGTGTTGGTCCCCGCTGCCTCCTTCCGACAGGGCTGACTGCGTGCTGTGACGCATCAGCCTGCCGGAGCTACATGCTTCTGGTAATAGAAGCGCTGACGGGTCACATGGTGCACGAGTCAGCCAATGAGGAGGGGAGGAGTGTTTTCAGGATTCTGAGGTGCAAGGAGAGAACAGTTTGTAAGTTCCTCGGGGGAGCAGGGCATGGTGTATGAAACAATCTATACTGCGTAATGCTGCAATTCAGTCAGTAATGACAAAAGTAAAAAAAATAGAAATTGATAGGTTGTATTGCAATTGTAATCAACATTGAGCTGCCTCATCATGAGCTGTGCTTGTGTGTGCAATGGCCACGCCCACCCGACCCATTTTGGTCACGCCCCCCATGTCGAAACAAGTTCACTGCAGACCGCAAATTGCGGTGCAGTGACTTGCACGCGCTGCTGGCAAGCAAGGCGGCCGTGCGGCCTTAGAGACTGGTTGGTACTGCAACCTTAACTCTATTTTTGAAAATACATGAATTGCTTTATTAGGAGAATTTTAGACCGACTGTGAAATCCTGACCTCTTGGTGGCCCTTGAGGAGTGGAGTTGGCCACACCTGTACTGGGAGGTTTAACACTTTGCATTGTTCTGCTTCAACCCCTCCCCCCCAAAAAATAATGAGTGGATGCACAGTTGTAGGCTGCAAATGGTCATTTATTTATTTTGTAAAAGTGACATACTGTGACTTAATGCTTTCAGACAATGGAAATCTGCTCCTAACCATTTGCAGTAAAGAGCACCTTCCATTACAATGTGGACTCACACACGGTATAGATGAGTTCAGTCAAAAACAACTGGCAGGTCAAAGGCAATAATGTGGGTCAACGTCAAAACAAGAATGAATGAGTAGAGCAGCATTATGCTCTTCTTGCCATTCCCACTGTCCACTTATCCCAAAATAACAAATTCAGTATTTTAGAGTGAAAAACATACAATACGTGGAATTCATGCTTAGTCTGCGGCCCCGCTGCCTGTGCTGCACACGCGCCTGCGAGGCTGGCGGTGCGTGCAGCCCAATTCCCCGCTCTGCAGACAGCTGCAGGGGGGAAAGACACTTTTAGGAGATGGGGCGTGACTGGGGCGCGGCCATGACATCACCCGGCAGGTTCGCCATCATTGGCTGAACCGCCCGGGGCATTGCCTAGCGCTCCATCGCTATTTACCCCCACAATTTTCTTGCAGGCTGGAAAAACTCACCGCACAGCACGGCGGCCCCCCTCGCAGCAGGCCCGGCGCATTGAGGTGCGGCTCTTGTCCCTGCAGCGTCCGCCACAGCGGGGACCTGTCTTACAAAGCAATAACGGTGCAGGTATCCCCATTAAAGATTGCCAGAAACTTACGGGTAATAGGAGTTGTGATTTAATAACAAAGCATAAGGATGCTGGGTTTGAGACAGATCCATGGTTACATTTTTTTTTTATAAAGTATTTAACACTTTAAAGTAATCATAAAACCACTATTTACAGGCATATATTTATTTATATAATTGTAGGTCTAAAACTGTAGAAAAAGCCTAAATATCCATAGCTGAAAATGCAACATTGATGGTTCTTGGTTCTCTGTCCTCATACGCCATTAACAATTAACCATTTTACTTTACAAAGAGCCCCAAAACAAATCCTATTTGTGGGTCAGTTTGCATTGGTCATGCTTCTCTTGCCTAAACTGCCAACACCTTCTCAAAGTTAGCCAACAAAATGATCATGTCTCAGAAAGGTTTGATTTGGCTGTCAAAACTGTGGCGTTGCAATGAAAGTGCATTTGTGCATAAACCGGTTTACACAGGGACCTTCTTTAAAAGTGCTTGAGGAATGTCATTCTCCATTGGGTAATGATTCTAAAATGTCTGGTACGTGTACGTCCATTGAAATGTTAGTGCTGCAAGATGTTATTTTGATCTGAGAAAAAAAAATGGGGGAAATCAGGAGGATTGAATTTTCAAAAGGTAACTTTCCCAGACTCGCCTGAAATGTGAGTTCTGCACAACTCCTGAGCTTTGTTTACACTTTTTATCTAGTTGGAAAGGCTTACTCTGAAATTCAGATGAGCGAGTAGTTTAGCTTTTACGTCAAGTTGTGATGGAATTTATTAATTCTGACAATTGAAGACTAAAAAGGCTTTACTAAAAAGCTTATTATTTTTTTTAATAGAGGATTGAAGCAGGTGGTCTCCGGAGCTGAACCACATTAATTTCAGCCCCGAGGAACCACTGCTTAAAGACATACTCGCCTCCGAAGGGGGTGCCAGTATCTCTGCAGTTTAAAGCTCCCATGTCACATGGGCCAATAAGAAGCCACACCGGCTGATGTCACAGTTTCCTATTAGCCCACCGGCCCCAGGAGCTTTGAAAAAAAATAAAAAATCAGCCATAATATGAACCCTGGAGTGGCAACCAGCACCCACTACAGAGATAAGTAGCTCCAGTAGCAGGGGGCCCCCAAAACAGAAATTAATGGGGTTCAGCTCCGGAGACCGCCTGCTTCAATCCTGTATTAAAAAAATGGATTGTCTCTTTAAGCCCCGATGCAAAAAGCTCAGTTATTGACTTAAAGCAGCGTTAACTGAACGGGTATCTTTAAAGCACACAAACGCAGTATTAAGTGCTGTTATCCGTAAACTGCATTGCTTTCACTGTACTGTAACAGACATTAGTGCTCATGATATGTAAAAGCGCTGTTCCCTCTAACAACGGATATCCACAGAGCTCGGCTTTAACTTTATCTGTTATTTATTGGATTACCACATGTATTACTGCTGTGAAGCGCTATGTACATTAATGGCGCTATATAAATAAAGACATACAATACAATACAATCAACGTAGGGATTTAACTATGCATTAGTACAAAAAAAATAAAAAAAAGTGGCTCTATCTCCCTCCAGACTCTAAAATATGGGTGTTGCTAGGGGAAGTGAGAATTACTCCTATTCACATATTTCACAGGTATCTTAGGTGTACCCATGTGTCTAGAGCTGTTGGGGGAGGGGTGTATATGTATATATGTGTGTGTATATATATAATATAAAAATCACTTGGGACTAGTCAAATATGTCGGTGAAAACCCATATTGCAGTCTGTAGGACCCCAACACCACATTTCGGTTATACCCAACCCATCATTCAATCCCTGTGTTAACTAGAACGAATCTCTGTGGGTAGACATTGTTACAGGGAACATCTCTTTTGCATAACATTTGCACGAATACCCATTATAAAAAACGCAAGGGCCCGTTGCGGCTGAAAACAGCAATTAACATAAGTATCTTCAAAGCTCCCTAATGGTGCTCTGTGGATATAGGCCTGAAGTTTCCAACTTTCATTTCAGGGTCTGGAGGGAGCCAACGCAACAGGCGCAACGTGAGCCACGTTATCTGAAGCAAACACGCGGCAGTGCTAACACACCGTTAACCCTATGCTAGATCAATAGGCACCTTTGTTTTTACATGTAATATCTTTGTGCATACGCGTTAACCTCAGGGAACAGAACGCCGGTTACGGATTTTGATAACAGTATGTTACGAGCCCTGATTTAACAGACTATTGTGGATCTGGCCCTTTGTATGTATACTGTAGATACCCAATTGTAATTGACACTTACATAACATATCTACTTTTCACTGCATAGTATACGGTTTAGTAAGCCATTTCATTCCACAGATATTAGCGTAAATATTGTGCTTATTTTCTCTTTATTTCTACCTTCTTTGCCATAGTAGGTTAAGGCTTTGCAGACACAGGTATGTAGTGCCATTTTTTTTTTAGATCTAATATCTGTATATGAATGCAAAAATATATAAAGTGTGTGATGTGTATGTAAAACTAAATTGAGATTTGTGCAATTGTCTTGTTCATGAGATCTTTTCATTGCTTTCCTCATTCTTTTTTTTTTTTTTTTCAACTACATTGTATGTAATTATCGGTTAAAATCTCTATAAAACAACTATGAGGAAAAGAAAAGCAAGCCAACAGTATGGTCTGACAAAACAAAATATAAAGAATCACATTTGTGAGGCTCCTACATAAGTTCTTTGGTTGAACACTTTATAATTACTCCTTCCAGTCAAACGCAACCATGTAAAACGTTTGTTGATCATATATAATATGGCCATAATTCAATGTGAAAAATCATTGTGGGAAAGCTCTAAGGGGGTAGCTGAGCTCAATTGGTATTAACTTCCATTAGCTTGATTGAACATAGATCAAGCTCTGATACCCCGTTATAATCATCATGAATTTCCCCTTAATTGCGTCTTTGAATGTTTACTTGAGTGTTATGCCCCATTTAAAGGCGTTAACACCTCTGATGTTTTGACTTCTGCTAGTAGGAAACCTAGGTTTTAAGAGATAATTGTGTAAAATATTGTTACATTTACTTTAATAACTGTAAACCGTTTTATTTTAATTACACTTTAATAAGTCAATAGTAGGCACTAATAGAATTCACTATAGATATGATGTGTCCATTAATCATGTTAAAGGATAATTAACAAAAACATTCAAACAGATGTTTGATGATTATATAGTTATAGGATCACATTTTTAAACAGCTAAATATTGGCCTTATGGTATGTTAACATGAGGTGGAAGGAAACAAGTTGCATGTTTGTGATCTATACAGTATCATGCTGTGTGGAAAATAGTTGCAAATAAAATTGAGACCAACACAATAATCAGATCAGGTGATGGATATAAAAACCTATGCTGAGGAGATTGGATCTAAGGCGTGTAATAGTGCACATGGCAATTAGAATTGGCTGTTAGCCAGACGTATGTATACTTGGGACGTGCGTGCGCACGGCCGTGAGCGGTGGCGCGGCAGATCAGGGGAAAAAAAAATACAATAAAATTGTATTTTCGCGCTGCTGCCACGCCGCGAACAAATCACGGCCTAACGCTGCGACAGCCACGCCCCCTAACCACACGCGTCACCGCTTGCACCCATGCAACATAACGCGCACGCCACGTCCAACCACACAGCAGCGAGGACTATATAACAAGCCCAAGAATTGAGTGCTGTCAATGTGTGGCTGCGATTTCAGGGTGTCTGCAAGTGGGGAGCTTTGAACAAGATCCAAAATGGTTTATAAAACAATAGGCACCTTTAATGCTGTCTAGGTAGCAGCGATGACTATATAATAAGCCCAAGAATTGAGTGCTGTCAATGTGTGGCTGCGATTTCAGGGTGTCTGCAAGTGGGGAGCTTTGAACAAGATCCAAAATGGTTTATAGGCACCTTTAATGCTTTAATGTGAAGAATCCTAATTCTACTGAACATTTACTCTAATTGCCAACCAATTTCCATGTCTCATCATAAACCCCTTACTTTTCAAACATAACGCTTAATCCTAGAAACCCTGTATACCAACCCTCATCACTGCATTGCACTTGTAACCAAGACTGTATATTCAAACCAACAAACAAATTTAATATCACAACAGAGGTAAAGTGGGGGGGAATAGGGGTTTGGAGGTAAATGGGGAGGGGGTGAAGCCAAGTCCGTCTGCAAGTTATAATTGTAGTTGGAGTTAAGGTGCATTAGAGGAACAAGTGTCAATATTATTTATTTATTTATAAAATATTTTACCAGGAAGTAATACATTGAGAGTTACCTCTCGTTTTCAAGTATGTCCTGGATATGTAAACAGAGGAAAAATCCCTCCTTGATTGGTACAGTGCAATTGATCCTATATACACAAAGGTAGAGACTATAAAACGATCTTTTCTCATGAATTCATAAAATCATTGTTCGTGGGAAATAACCAATTGAACGTGAACAGAAAGATAATTTCAAACTTTAAAAGTAGATAGGACACCAAAGGTGACTGTAATTAATCAGTACACATTAGGTAGACCAGAAAGTGTTAACTGAAAAGCACCTCTGTTAACCTGATAAGGCTGCAGGGGAAATAATCAGAGAAACCCCATTCTTGTTATACCAGTATATTTTAACAGGGTGTATGTAACACGGGAGCTGCCCCCCCAATCCTAATTGTGCCAGGTTATAGCGGTCAATGACCCCCTGCTAAAATGCAGTCCAAAGATTGAAACACTCATTCAGTTGCTGTTACAGCAGAAATAACTTGTAAATAGTGCTGCTGTATTTCAAAAGTTGCCCGGAGTATCAATTTAATCAGCAGGCTTAAAAGCATGGGGGCCGTGTTTGGGGTGGTTAGTCCAAATGCTCTTGCTGCAAGTAAATAGTGGATGAAAATCAGATGTATTTAAAGCACACCAAAAATTAGCTGATCGAGGCACATTAGTGTCTTGTGCACCATTTCGTTTGAGTAAACTGTGCCTCAGCTTAGGCGGTGTAACAACCCAAATAAAAGTCACAATGGAGAATGGGGATGAATCTTTATAAAAGGTGAATGCAAGGCATGTTTGTATTACACCACTTAGGGACAAACCATGGAACTCTCCGAATACAAAACACACACTAAAGCTCGACCTCGCCACAACTGCTGTGATGTGACTGACGGCGGACATGCACCTATGCGTGCGCGGGGGTGTTTTTTTTTTTTTTTTTTTTAAATGCTTCAATTGTAAATAGTCAAACGTTGTCATGGCGATGTGGGCGCATCTCAACTCCAAAGTTGCTGGAAAAAAATCCTATTTTATTCAATGAGTCAAATATTAAGATTTTGTCGATATCGCATTAGTTGCGGGTGTGTGCAAAAGTGAAATAAATGGTGTCAGAGAGAGGAAGTTGGATTATAAAAAGATATACACCAATATAATAAAGTGATCACTATTTTAGAGTAGCAAAGGGATACTTGATCCATTAATTAATGACTTGATAAAGCAAATAACCTCATTTAGATAGAAGTACAGAATATATACATATTTACATTGCTTGATTGTGGTATATATGAAGT
This sequence comes from Ascaphus truei, assembly GCF_040206685.1. Classification (NCBI taxonomy): domain Eukaryota; kingdom Metazoa; phylum Chordata; class Amphibia; order Anura; family Ascaphidae; genus Ascaphus; species Ascaphus truei. Next base: position 436,330,004 of record NC_134484.1, on the reverse strand, counting down.
TATGGAGAGACCCCTGTGATCAATCGAGGCCTGAAAGAGAATTAATTATTTACAACAAATAAGTTTACCATCAAGAAATATTGTGTGCAACTCTTTTTTTTTTTGTACTTCAGATTAACATTTAAAAATGGCTATGCCAGACTTGCCGGTTTAATGTGAAACATTGCAAAAACACACCTTTTCCGCACTAAACAATCCACCAAGATTAGCATTCATGCACTGTTAATATCCCGACTTGACAACTGCAACCAGCTTCTCTTCAGACTCCCCCTCTTTCAATAGTCTGTCTCCAATCTATCCTAAATGCAGCTACAAGACTCATCTGCCTACACAGGCACCCCAAACTTCAGTTTTCTGGTGACACAGCCCCTTCCCACAGTTCCATTGGGCTGCACTCAAACTGTGGTACTCCTTACCCCACACCAGACTTTACCCTACCATTCACATTCACACTTTCAACGGTTTCCTCAAATGTGTGTTGGTTTTGTCAACAGGATGCTGCCAAATTCTGCATCATTTGTGAAATGAGTTACGAATCTGTAATATAATATTTGGATAGTGCATATTTTTGTATGGAAATGTAGACTGGCACTTCTAAAGAAGCAATACATTAAAAAAGTGCAATGTGTACTCCCACAGCTATAAAATCATATTACATCCAGCTACAAATTTCTGTAACTTTGCAAAACACTGTTATAATGCACAAATTAACCACCGTATAGAAACTGGGACCATGTGTGAATGTTTGTACGGTGGATAGTTTTGCAATCACAGCCTTATGGTACACAATAGAGCAATATCAATTTATACTGAATTATAGTATGAATTGTGATTAAAAATAACATACCAAGCAGTCATCCTCAAAGTTTCATACTGTATGGTGTATAAACATGGTGATATTTTGCTGTAGAACACGGAAATAGTAAAGGAGCTGTTATACGAGACTTTATGGAAACTGCAATATAGCTATACCGGTACTGAAAAGGTGGAAGGACTGTTGCTTTTTTATTTATTTTTAATTTGACAAAACCATGAAGTTATGAACACTTTAATCTAATATGTTTATTTACTCTCAATTGTTTAGCACAATAGTGATGTTTTTCAGAAAAAATATGTTGTCATTATACCCCAATCAGATTTTCAAGAACACCTTCAATGTAATGTCATTCTTAAATCACACAGTCCTCTTTTCTCTTATAAATCTATATGTAAAACCAGCATGGGATTGTTGTACAACAACCCAAAATAACGCAGAGACATGTTAACGTACGCAATCATTTTGAGTACTCATTTGTATTTCCATATTGGGAAAAGCCACTCCACATATGTTCGGGTAGTTGAAACATGATGAAATGCCTGAATCTGGTACTGTATATGAAAGGAAACACCGGAGACATTAATTTATTGAAAAAGAAAATTAAGGGGGGAAAAAAAAAAAAGCTCAACAGTGCCTGAATCTTTATTTTTCATAACCTACATTTTCTTTCAAATTAGACATTTTTTTTTACATTGTATGTCACAAAAAAGGAAAAACTTAAATTACCAATAGTTTACACAAGCTTGATTCCAGTCTTAATGGAAGAAATAGAACAAAATAAAAAACCCTCAGAATGTTTAAGTATTACACCTCTATTTCATGAAATTGCAGCTGTGCAGTGTCTGAAATCTTCGAATGCCTGCAGCTGTTAGTGTAAAACGTTCATAACACACAAATTTAACCACTGGGACAGATGACACATAGAAAGATATGCACCATTACTCTCAGCTGTTGCTAGACCCTGCACAAGCTACAGTACAGTGTGCAAGTGCTTCATTATATACATACTGCAGCCCTCTGCTCTTAAAATACTGAATAGCTTACTGCCTCTCTTCCATAAGTACAATTATTGTACAAGTTGTATAAACGTAACTTTGTATCGGGAATTTATTTCTTATTCTTTTCACATTATGACCAATCTCCATTTCTGTTACACCTCAAAGCATCGCCATTCACTTCCATACATTAAGACATAATTTCTGTCATCACTTATTGGGCTCAAAAGTGAGTTAACTGTGCTGAGCACTGCATAGGGTCAATCGGTGTGTGGAAAGTTAATAAATTACTGCAGAAAGCATACGATTTGGTGAAAATATAGTGGTTTGGCATATTTTGCTTTATTTTTTTTAAAGGCAAAAATAAAGAGTTGTAAATGGGCTTCCAATTCCTGGTGAGAGCTTGTTTCGTTGGGTGGGCAGCAGCTACAGAAGGGGTGGGCAACTCCAGTCCTCAAGGTTTTCAACATATCCCTGCGTCAACACAGGTAACTGAGCCACCTGTGCTGAAGAAGGGATATCATGGAAACCTGACCTGTTGGGGGCCCATGAAGACGGGTTGGCCACTCCTGTACTACAGCATACCGACAGTATGAATAGCAGCAGAGTATTTCGGTACTGCATGTCAATGGTCTCAATAGATTGTTTGTTTTTTTTACATTATACTATTTTGGCTACATTAATACAGAGTACCCAGCTGGGTAAACTAGTCAATCACTGCTTGCATGGAGCGGTTTATCCTTTACAGTTTGTTGAAACTCCCCCCCCTCCCCCCCAACATTTATAGCAGTTTTACCTCCCATGAAAGAAAGTCTATTTGCTATACAGCTGTATATCCAATACTTAAACTGATTTAGTACATACACGGACAAACATATTCCTCTTAATGGAATTCAAATTATGTGCAAGGAGAATTACCTTAATTTGTAGCTTGAAAAATCTTAAAACATACTTTGAGCTCCGAAACTTCGGAGATCACCCAGCCGGAGATTCACAAAGGTGAACTGATTGGAATTAAAATGCCACAGGTTTCCGGGGGGGGGGGGGGGGGGGAGGGAAATGGCATATTGAAACAGCAGGAATAATAGAATGTGTTAATATTTAAAACAGCAATGCTACTGGCCCTGAGAACAAAATAGTTGTAGTAAGGTTCAGGGTTTTTTTTTGGCAGCCTTTGTATGGTTGTTAAAAATAAAAATAAAGCAGTAGTAATCAAAAGACAAAAGCAAAACATTTTTTTGATAAAGGGCTACACCAGTCACTATTTACACAATGTTACACAACTAATTTACGTGGTTAATAGTGCATACATTTCAAGACTGATTAAATAGATTGAGGGTTTTTTCTCTCTCTCCAAATAAGACTAGCACAGGTGTTCTCATCTTCATTCCCCATACCCCCAACCGGTCAGGTTTTCAGAATATCTCTGCTTAAGCACAGATGGCTCAGTCTTCAACTGAATCACCTGTGCTGAGGCAGGGATATTCTGAAAACCTGACCTGTTGCGAGGGGGTCTTGAGGACTGGAGTTGAGAACCCCTGCTCTAGCAATCTCCCTTTTGCAGTGAATAGGCAAAGTCCGTTCAACACACCAGGATTAAAAGAAAAAGAACAAACAAATAAAAAATTAATTCAAACAAACAAACAAAAAAAACAGATGAAAGTAATATTCAAACCACAACATTTAAGTTTATCTACACCCAGCTTAACAGCAACATTTATAATATATCAACAATAATTTTTATATTTTTTTTCCTTAGGGTACCTTTTTTTTATATGTTCTGATTATTTACAACTGTACAAGCAAAGCACACACTTCCAAGTGCACATATTTAATACAGTATTGACTATTTGCATTTACATTTCAACAATCTGAAAAAAAAAAAAAAAAAACAACAAAAAAAAATAAACCGATCAAGTGTTTGCGATCTTGAATGTATAATACAAAAACTGTTGCTAGTTTCGGTACAACAGCGTTATTACTCAGGTCAGTCATAACAGATATATACTGAAGGAGAGTAATTCTGTATCCCACTCATGCTAACCCTTAAGGAGGTCAGACTTAATTAAATCTAAGCTGTCTTATACAAAAGTTAAGGCAAAGTCATTTCAAGTTTAAATAAAATTCAAGTCTTTAAATATTGGATGGAAATATCTTTAAAAAAAAAAAAAAAAAGAAGCTGTTTAAATAAACATTTTGTGGAATTAATTGTATTCTACTAGCGGAAAGTTTCGTTACTTATGAACTCCCCCTTCGCTATTTTGAAAACTGTTTTTATTTTTTTTTACACATTTCAGACGAAAATAATTTAGATTTTTCATTAGAAACGTGCTAAATTTAGTGCATCCTTGTCCTTCAGAAAGTAGTTTTTTTTTCTCTAAAGAAAGTATAGAACTTGCAATAAACCTCATTCCCAGGTGGTTACAACAAAGACATCTTTCACCACAAAAAAAAAAAATTAAATAAAAAAAATTAACCTAGAGATCATTATCATACTGTTTCCAGAACTCAAATATCAATGCTTGTGGCTACTCAGAGATGCCAATTCTATGCAAACGTTACACCTGGTGCAGCAATGAGGTGAAGGATTTGCAGCCCCCTAAGGAAGTAAGATATGAATATTTATTTAAAAAAAAAAAAAAAAAAAAAACCTACCTACACAGCACAGAGATAAACCAGAAAGCATTTGTACTCTCTTTAAATTGTTTATGAACAATGTGCTTTGAAAATATTCTTGATCGCATCAACTCGTGTTACTTGAATGTGAAGCTGGTTATGTGCGGACAGCCGTTTCAACGCTAGCAGTTTTGAAGACAAATTTTTTTTAAATATATATTTACTATAAATGCAGTTTGAGGCAAACCCTCACTTTGGGGGAAACCCCCTGCCCCATAACTACAATATTTGTGTAAACAATAAATTTCTAATTTTACATCATCTTTTTATAAACAAAATCTTTCTGGTGATAATAAATTTAATAATCTTGAACTTAAGTTCCACCTGGAACAATTCGTAGCAGTCAGCAGGCTTAAAATAAATTGTGATGCTTGCACTCCAGCAGCCAAAAGGACATTCACTAAACAAATTGAGACGAATGACTTCTTAACCTGAAATAATGCAGGCTCGCACGGGAAAAATTGCAGGAGGAAAAAAAACAAAAAAAAACCACCCCCCCAAAAAATAAAATAACTGAGAAGCATTTCATATGCTTAGTACTGCCACTTGGCTCTTAACCAGCAACTCATTCATTGTACATCGAGTGGTGCATAACCTCTAACGCGTGATACGTAGGTCTCCTTTTGGCCTTTTTCTTACTGAGGAGATCTCGGGGGGCTGCCTGGTTCTTTATTCACGCGTTTCCCAATAGCTAGAGGAGGAGACCTGCGGCCTGACAGTCTCCGCTGGTCTTTGGGCCGCCCTGCGTTTGACTTTGTAAGAGGGTTCTCCCTTGATTTCTCTATAGATGTTTCCGTGAGCTTCCTTTCTTCTTTCACACAAACTGTAGAGTTTGGCTTCTGTTCTTTCGAAGGTTGCAATGTAGGTGCATCTTTACTTGTTCTCTGGCAAATCTCTGCATAACTGGGTTTTCTTAGTTCCTGTTAAATGGAGGATATGCATTACATGAAATCATCGTGTCCATACCATACCTATTCAATACCCCCTATATAATATGAAGCTAACAATAAGTTAACTTTTCTGCATGGCAAATCAACAAGCCACTAATATTAAAGCAGCAATCCCACCTATCCAATTTTTTAAAATAATTTAAACTGGGGTGTCCTTTGGAGTTGAACAATGCTATTTGTGGCTCGGAAAACCGTGGTTCCGGAGATTACTTACCGGTATCGTTTCTGGTGTTATCCTCCCCTTGAAGGAAATCAAAATGGCAACCAAACCTCACCGGTCCTGCGGGCCAACAGGAAGCAAAGTCATCCGGGGGAGATGATGTTGTGACTTCCTATTAGACAACCAATTAAAGGTCCAGGAAGTAAAACAGGCAAATGAACCAGTAAGTATCTTGGGCAACAGAAGGTTCCAGGAGCTATAGCTATATTTTTTTCCGAAATTTGGAGGGATTGATGCTTTAATTCTGGTGTATTATAAATATTATAGCAAATGTACACCATGAATTTTGTTCGTAAAAAGAACCCCCACCCTCCCCCTCACTCAAACACTATACTGTGGTACTCACTGTAGCAGCACCATTGACTTGAACCGATTTACTAGCCGTGGTGAGAGTGGTAGAAATCCTTTCTATGGTTGGGGACTCTCTTTGCTGAATATCCACCATTTTGGACTCGCTGTAAAAAGATAAATAAATATTAACTTTACAGCTAACAGAAACTAAACATTTACATGATCAGCTAAAATGTATGCAATAATTATGCTGTAGATTTTAGAAAAATACACGTCTCCTTTATTCCATATCAAAACACGGCACAGCATAAAAGCCCACTAAGGGAGTGTTGGATAGGCAAAACCAGGAAGCTAGCTACCTGTACAATAACCCTCACAGCACCAGTAAATCTGACAGGTTGTGTGACAGCAACCATGATAGAAAAATCTAGATTTAAGTTCAGTGGGGCCACATACTCTGGCACACAGAGAGATTATTTTTAAATGTGAATAAAAAAATAAAATAAAAAAAACCTACAGAATGAATGCTGCTGCAATGGAAAAGTTGCAGTGACTAGGTGGGAAAAATTACAAAGCAATTCCTAGAGAGCTCATAATGGCAGTTCTATCATAATCTGCAAACATCAACATTTAGTATGTTTTTTCAAATTAAAAAAAATACTGGAAGATTGAAATTAGAAATAGAAAAGATATTTGAAGAGACAAATAATCTACAAAGCAGAATTGTACTTTAATACTAGAAGGGCCTACCCAACAGACATTGCTTGGGAATATATTCCAAGCCTCAACATTTGTAGATGTTAATTATGCCATTTCAACAATCTTACAAAATACAAAGTGATCCTGCATGTGAAATATATGTGTAATACCATCGTCAAACAAAAAGATATTTTGCTGCAATGTAAACAATCTCCGGGTTCAAATGGGACTTGACAGCTTCAAAGATTGTTAGTTTTATGTCAACAAAGTTTCTCCACCTCCCTCCCCACCCCCTTTCTGTTGGTCTGGCATATGAAGCACATACATGCTGCCAAGTTACATAGCGAGAAAAAAATGGCGATCTTACTCAGGAGAATGAGATGGGGAGGGAGGGCTCTGGAAGGTCGCTGGCAGTGCTGTCGGAACAGGCAACAGTGGCTCCCGTGGGATTCCAGATGGGACAGTGTTTGTACTCGCATCCACATTAACATTCTATAATAAAGGAGCATCAAAACATTAACATTTGCAGGTTGCCCGTTGTGTTACTCAAACCAGTACATCAGTAAAGTTAATGCAAAAATGCATTTGTAATTAATAAATCTAACTAGGAGAGCAACGCAGAAATTAGATTAAAAGCACAAGTCATTTTTTCCCATGTTCTTACCATGAAAGCACCGTCTACTTCAGATTCACGCTCCTCCAAAAAGGTACATCTGTTTTTTTGGCTACTCCCATGTACTAGTACTTTAACCTTCCCAGCATGGAGTCAAGGGCTCTACCGGGACATCCCATAGTACCCCTTTCCATGTCTTATGTGCCCAGACCCTCGAGCGGCACTTTTTAAGCATACTGTATGCAATGTGCTACATAATTTGCTGCTCCTCCACCAGCTTTTTAGAGACCTTGTGTTTCACAGAAGAGTGCAAAAGATGCTCTGCCATACGTTTGTTTGCTTTGTGGATTATTTTTGGAATCCATGGATTTTTTGTGGCCCACACATGTGGAAAGCTGTTCCCTAGAAGACATTCATGACCAGCACTACATTTCTGAGATTGGCAGTATCAGAACAGGCTTCAAAGCCTTGGACTGAAATTAATCAAACTAATAATGAGGGTTAAGACCACTATAACATCCAAAAACTTTTAAAGAGATCATATTGTTGGGTCTGCCCCGTTCATCAAGGCAATGAAAAAATATTCCACACAAAAAAAATATATCTTTAAACGTTCTGCTTTAAGAACAGGTAGGAAAGCCTGAAGGAGCATGGGTTACCATATTAACAGACTGAATTATTGAGACTCATCCTGTAAGTGCACTGAGCCACTGTTGATGGAGCAACTGTGGAGAAGCACATGTAGGGCATGACCGCAACATCCTGTGATGTTGCTGTGTTGTCAGACACCCTCTCTGCCATAAAAGGACTGGAAATCTAGAAAAACACAATAATTTTCTCCTTTTACAGTTGTAACCTTTTTACCATTAATCTTTATGCATTTTTTGAGGGCGAATTTGTAAAAATTCACAAGGCAAAAAATGTGAAACCTCTTATGGCTATTTCCTTCCTTGACTTCCATGGCAACATAAACCTATAGCGTTGTATTGCTTCTTCAGGGGTGGTAGAGTAAGAACGTATGGTTTGTCTGTCTATAGGAAAAGACCCCTCGCAAACTCACCAGTCACTAGTCTTACATAGCTACAATAAAGCAGATCACAACAAACCAACAAGAATGCATGGCTGATCTGTCCACCAAGGGAGGGGACTTGCTGCCATGGAGGACCAGCAGAAATGGAAAGATCAGTAAGAAATGTCAAGTTTTCTCGGTTGTCCCCCATGGCAGCACAGACCAAGTCCCAGAGCAATTGTAAAAAACCAAGGGAAGTGATTAATCTGTATAACAAGTGAAAATAACTGTGCCCAAAAGCTGCATCTGATGAAGCTGGCAGGTCTAATAGATAATGTTTAGTAAATGTATGGATTGATGACCAAGCAGCAGCAGCCTTGTATATTTGCTTCTGTAGAGGCCTGATTTATCTCTGCCCATGATGCTGCAGTCTCTCATTAAGTGGACTTTGATATTTAGTGGAGAATATGCTACTTACTCAGCATAATCCATCTTCATACAGAAGTCTGTGGAGCCAGGCATCAATTTCTTGGCCCCTCAACAATATGAAGTGTCTGTTTTTCTGAATAATGTTGTCCTTTGTAGATATACTTTTAATTCCCTGACCACATACTGGCGATGCAGAACTTACTCCTGAGTTGAGGGATTTGTACAGGAAAAAAAAAACAACGATTTCTTGATTCGAATAAAAAGATGATAATTGATGAGATGAAACGTGGTCCTCTATGCATTACAATCTTATTATGAATGTTAAAATAGAGTGTTTCAAGAAACAGTCTAACTTTGACCCTTCTTGCGGTGCCAATTGTTATATATAAAAAAAAAAACTGGTTCCAATGTATTTTCAGTGATATATCTTGCAGTGGTTTGAATATGCGGCCCTGATGAAGCAGCGGATAACCTGGTTGTTCAAAGCAATCGGTTTATTTAATAAGGCTGCTAAAGCAGAGACTTCGAGATGTGGTACGTAAACCCTTGGTAAAGCCATCATGTAAAAATTCCAGTATTTGAGGAATACTAATTTAATATTCTCTTATAGGTCTAAGAAAATCAATGATCTTCCTTTTAGGTGACCTTCTTCTAGAATGCAGCATATAGTTAGTCACTGTCTGACAAACCTTCAACTATTAAGGTTTGCTGTTTAATTTCCTTCAAGGCACACATCTACAACCTGGGATGTGTTAAAGGGTTCTGTGTTAATAGGTTTGTGGTTAATGGCAGTGTCCATGGTTCCTCTATTGACAATCTTACCAGGTCTGCAAACCTGTGGTGTCTCAGCCAAAGTAAAGTACTTGCTTGTACTTGACCAACAGATTCATTGAATCATCGGAAATGGTCGAAAAACATACCAACTTGAAATCCCATTGGAAAAGACATTGCATCCAAGTGCCATGCATGTGGATCCTTCCATCTTGTTCAATATTTTGGCAGTATGTTGTTCCTTTTGCTTGCCATAAGATCGATTTCTGGCTCATCTATGCAATATCATTCAGAAAACACGACAATGGGTGGATCTGTTGTCTGCTAAAATAACTCTCTATTATGATTTTCCCTGAAACACGTGCAGCTAAAAGTAATGGGATTCTTTCTGCCCATTGCAAAATCCTGAACCCGTCTATTCAGACACACTAGCTTCTTGGTACCCCATTTGTTTCTTTACATATGCAACAACCATTGTGTATGTCTGATAACATCATGATTGGGTGACCTAAACTGTATTGTGAAATGTAGAATCCCCTTAAAATATCTCAGTTTCTAATAATGGTTATGTATTAAAGTATTAAAAAAGGAAGGAGTAGGATTGACGGAATTAGTGAACATTGTTTTCTTAACTTGCTTTAATTCTCATTTCCATGGGATGCCGGCATTCTATATCTTCCACTCAAATTGTTGTTCTGACAATCCTAGGAACACATGGACATCTAACGTGGGAAGTCTGATGCATTGGTTTGTCTTCCGAGAAAGTATAAATATTGAAAAATGTCCTATTGACCAAATATGGTTTTTCTGGTGATGACTATTCTGAATGGATTATATTCTTAATTTACTGGTAAACAATTTATGGACCACTTGGGATCTGACAAAATGCATCCAATATATATATTTTTAAATATGTAATGGCTACTTGAGAGATTCAAGAAACAATTGATCATCTGATTCTTGCTTATATGAAGCGATTTCCTCTTTGCTTCCTGTTCAGAGTATTCACCCACTGTTCTGAAGTGTGTAATTTCTTTAGGATAACCCCAATGCCTCAGATCTTGCATCCAATGAAGTCTGTGAAAAATAACTCATCTGGGTGTCAATCCTTTACTTTACATTTAACCTCTTCACAGGTCTGTAACAGAGAATATTAAAACCGGAAAAAAAACTAGCCATTTGTTTAAGAACTTAATTAGCAGTCAATGCCTTTTAGGGTGGCACTGCGGCGGTTGGCCTCAACTGGCACATGAAAGGTACTGTACATAGTCTTGGAGATAGCTTTCTTGGGTTTGGCTGGGGTAGAACCTAGCGCCCCATGATCCACTTTGAGCTCAGGTGAAGGCGCAACTGACATGTCTCTAACACAATCTTGACGAACCCCAGCTACACCGACATGAGCCCAAGAGATCTTCAAACAATCCTACCAAGAACAGTAGCTCACCTAAATACTTTCCCTGTACCAATGTAAAGCTGCAATTCTGTTTCCATCCGGCACTTTTGGTGTGCGCTGCCTCACTTATGAAAAGCAGTAATATGGGAAGGATGCTGGCACCACGAAGTAGACGCTGCTGCTAGGCAACGTTTTATACCCACACCCAACAGGTATGGGCTCGTGCTTGCCTTGCAAATGCCCTCCCATGTCCACACTCACTTCCCCCAGAAAATACTATCGGGTGCGGATCCTGGAGACTTCAAGCTCCTGTATGAAAGGTTAGCGTGATGGCAGCTTGTAAACAGAGCAGAGAAAGAGGTCTTGCTCTCCTCTAACCAGAAGCAATAAAAAAAATCATAGGTCTACGCTGCCATGGGGACACTGGAGAAAAACAGATACTGTTATCACAATCGTAATTTATCATAGCATAAGGATCATTACTATGAAAAGCACATAGAAATATATTCACAAAGCTAAAGATTAGGCACCTTCTTACCTTTTCTTTTGATGTGCCTATTACCATACTAGATAGTCTGTTTTCAAAGAAGTCCTCTGGCTTTAAATTGCCTGCAGCACCAGGTAAAGGAGGGAAGCTGGACAATCCCAATTCAAAGCTAGGAGATGGTGGTTTTACTGGTGGAGGGGACTGCGTTTGACCTCTCTGAAACAGAAGAGAGGAACACAGTTTAATGATAAACTTTACTATAATTGTTTTGAAGCTTTTTTTGTTTTTGTTTTATCTACAATCGTATGCTACCAGAGGATAAAAGGTTGTAAGGATATACAAAGTCACAGGACAAAAGACAGGTTGCCATTCTAAAACTGTTGGATGCAGTCTCCAGTTTCATGAGCGTTTGTTTTCAGGTCAAGTGCGACAACAGTGATTTAAGGGTTATGAAAGGCCACACTATCAAAACAGGACTCAAATAAAATAGTTAACGAAGCTCCATAACTGAATTGCACTATCCTTCAGCTCTGGTGAAGTTACAGGGATTACTTCCAGGTTTTAAAATGGGATTAAATTGCTCTCCGGTTATTTCTTCCTCCCAAAAGGACTTGAATAGGTTACTTCCAAGGATTAACACATGGCTAATTCTTACGGATTTTACTATAAATATATATTTTATAAAAATGGACACTACTTGTTAGGAACTTACCACAAATTTATCATCTCTTTTCTTTCTATAGCCGTAAGAATTTTTCCTAGGATAGAATAAAATACTACGTTACTCACCAAAAGTTTGCCAACAATGATTGTATATACAGCAGAAATGTTGATGTAGATAATACATTTTAAGTGTGGCAGGATTATTCAGAATATACTGTAGTCTTGCTTAGTTTGGATCAACTGCAGTCCATGGTTTCTGTCCAGCTCAGTTAGTTGTTAAAATGTAATACACCTGCGCCCCTTAGAAGCTCGGCTCAGACAGTGGACCCAGAGATAAAATGGTTGCAGCCTACGGAGTCAATCTCTACACAGATGTGATTCTAGCAGTTAAACATTACAGAAGACTGTACTGAAATGCTGAAACCTCTTTAAAGGCTGGAGCAAATATTTTATTTAGGAGAATAACCCAGACACTTTGGCCTAGTTTGATTTGCTTTGTGTTTGCTTGAAGCTTGTACGGTTGCCATGAACACACAAAGTGCAGCATTCACTTTATGGTTGCCATAGTCTGCACCTGTCCTGTTGTAACACGGGGAAAGATGAGAAGACCTGGGACCTATTGAAATGGCGGAAAGAATAATAAAAATGAATAATTAATGGCTCCAATTTGCACTCCTGAATGCATGGCAAAATTATTTTTTAAAATGGAACCAACATACTATAAATTGTTAGTCTTGCATTCCATATACTTCAGTCATAAAAGATAAAAATGTTTCAGCATTTCAGGAAAACTCACCGTCCTCTTCCAAGGCCTGGAGATGTTTCAAGATTTGCTGGTTCCACTCGACCAGTACCAATATCTCGCTTAACAAAGCTTGCAGTATTTTGCATCCGCGTTCGGTTTTGTCCTGGTTGCCTTGTTGGTGGCCCTCGAACACCATTGATTAGGCGGTCAGTAGTAAAGTTAAAGATTGTGGGACCATCAAGAAGGGCTTGTCCTCTGTCTGTACTGGGTATCGTATGCCGCAGATGCGATTTGCCAGGATTCCTACAAAGATATTTGGAAATGGAGTTAATCAAGTAGATTTGTTTTATTTATAAGTATTAAAAACGTTTATTATAGCATTGTGATTGGGTTTTCTGTATTCTATATTCGGGCATTTAATCTTTTAATCAGTTACTCGCCCATTACAAAGGCCTAAACTTTGCAAAAAGGGATTGAATATCACAATTACAGCCAATTCTCCCATGTTAAATGTTTCCGAATAGAGCAGAATGCTTTCTGATCACTAAAATTAGTATTACACCCAACTAATAATCCAAGTTGGTAACATGCAATTTCTTAAACTCTACAATGTGACTTTAAGGGGAATTATGGCTGCTGTTAATAAAGATTAAGTCTGCCATTACCCCTACCTGTCAGTAATATATTAGTATTGTATTAGGCCTCGGACACGCTTACCGCTGGCGTGCCGAGGCGCGCTGAGGCTCAGGGAAAGCGGGTGCTTTCCCTGGCCTTGCGGTTGCTTACCGCAAGCGCTCTCAGCAGGCCGTCAGGGGGCAATCCGGGGGCGGGCGCGTCACTGGCTGGGGGCGGGCCAGTGACGTCACGGAGCTGGTTCGCTCTCATTGGGCGAACCGCTCACGTGACCGGCCTGTCTCGCCGGCAAGCGGGGGAATTTTAAATTCCCCTAAGACCTGCGCTTCCGCAAGCGCTCGGAAGTGCAGGTGAGCCCCTACTAAAGCCGCTCTAATTGCGGCTGTAGGGGCTCAGTGCGGAGCGGGAGCGCGCGTCAGCACGCTTCCGCCAGCAAGCGCCAATCATGGCCAAGGCCTTATATGTTATGTATATATGTATGTCTTTGCTTGGTTCCAGCACCTCAGGAATCAGGGGTTAATATGTTTGCAGTAGAATTGTTGCAAATGTTATGTTGCAGTTCTACCCACCAATCAGGGCCTGGGCATGTAGGCAGCACCTGGCCCTGAGTGTTGCAATATTATGTTTTAAGTGTACAAAAAGGTGGGGAGTGAGACCCCTAGCCTGCAGAGAATTACTGAGGTGTTGCTGTAACAGGGATAAACTGCATTGTCCAATCCAGTGCTGGTCTCAGGTCTGAAAACCAGTCCTGTAGGCACTGAGCAAAGAGAGGACAGGGGAAATCTCTGCAAGTAGGTCCTTGCGACTAGTTCGGCAGGGTATTCCCCAGTTGGGTACGTGTGATGTTTGTGTCTTTTGTATAGTTGTGGATATGTTTTTCCAATAAATTACTTTTAGAAACTCTTGTGTTCTGTCTGGCGATATTGATCCCTGGTATTAGTCCTGGTCTCCCGTGACACTACAAACACTCAATTTCTCATTTTTCTTAATTTGGGCATGGTTCTGCAAAAATAGTTATTTTCTGTTATGGGAGACTTATATAAAAATGTGTTTTTTGTCTTGGTACATCTGCTTCAGCCCTCAATAAGTTGAGTGCTGTTTTAATATAAGATTTTGCTTTGTGTATGCTCTTCCATAAATAGAATATGACTCCCAAATTGTGCCTGAACAGTTATGACCTTGCTGCAATAAAGTCATACATTGCAGGAAACTATGATATCCAAGGGGTTATGTGGCACAGCCAAAGCCCTCTGATCTGTGAGCATTATAATGTGTCATATTTGTAATCTGAGAAGCACGTACCATCATTTACAGTTTTCTGGCATTTCATCCCAAGACCATAACCACACAAATGACCTCAAACTTTTTCTAATAGAGCTCTTTCCTTATTTGTGTACAACGCATGCCCAGATTCAATCTCTTCTGATTTTGTGTTGCCGACAAGCTCACTAATACAAATAAAACACACGCTTTGGAAGTCTCGCTGCATCCAAGGATAACTCCTTCACTGGCAGTAATGTGCCATTCATTACAAAAATGTGAAAATGATTTTAATATACATTAACCAAACACTGTGCCTAAAAAGACAGAACAAAATCAGAATTAAACTTGCCTGTTTCTGGGCGTATACGGTCTAAGAGACGTTAAAGGTGATGCTGTTGGCTTGAATGTAGGAGATGTAAACCCATTAATGAACCCAGTATTAGGAAATGGAGAAACCTAATAACAAACCAAAACCAGATTATTAAACACAAACTGAGTAAAAACTAACAATTTAACCGTTTTAGGCCATACCCATTTCAGCAGAACATTCAAATAACAATGGAAGTTAGACCACTTGGATTATCCCACCTATCTATTCAATAAAAAAGATGAATTCTACCAATACTGTTATTTTGTATTTATTTGTATCTTGATTTCACAATTTATACGCTAGTTGTGCACTGGATAACAATATAGGGACATTGAATAATTATCCCAAAGTGGTGTGTGTTTAACAATTAAGAATAGTAATGGAAGTACATTTTAACTAGAAAGTCTGCAACTGGAAACAATTACGCAACATGCATGCTTTTAGTGTATTTCTTTGCAATACCCATTATGAAATATAGTACAAAACAAAATTTGGAAATTAAAATCACACTTATCTTTCTCACTTATTTAGGTATGTATTGACGGACATTTAAAGCGACTAGGTTATTCTTATATTAGGAGAAACATCCTAAGAGACCAAAGTAGTTACAAAAAAAAAAAAAATATGTATACACCAACATTTAGCCAAACTACTAAGAATAATAAAAGAAAATACTATGTCTCCCATTCCTTTCAACCTAAATCAAACAAGGACAAGGCATTGGAGTGTAGAAGAATAAATAACACTACAAACATACCAAGGATGGGTCCAGGTAGCTGTGTGCAGTAGACCAAGTCTGTGGGGTTATTAAGCTGTAGAGTGGAAACTGCTGTTGTGGACTATATACTGGAGGTAAGTAAAAGGACGTTGTGTAACGTTGTTGTGTGTACAGGTTCATGTCCACAGGTCTATATCCATTCTTTGGCAAAAATGTATTTATAGCTATCGCCTTTGCCTTTATCCTTGCCTGTAACAGAAGATAAATAGAATATTACCAGTTCAAGGTGCTACAAACTCAAAAACAAACTAGGTAAGACCAACATATGCGCTTACCTTGATAGGTTTCCCTTGAAATGTCTTTACTTCTTCTCTGAGATATCTGTAAGCCTACAGAAGCAAATCCAAGTTAGGATGATGAACCACAAATGATTACAGAAGGCAATCGGGAAATAAAAAATAAAAAACACAACACTTTTCGTCTGTGTTGTGTAGACATTGGCAGCATGAATGTATAAGGAATAAATCAGTAGATGCAAAAATCCAAAAAAAAGAAAGGGGGTGACAAATCAGTGAAAAATTACTCCCCAGAGCATTTCTGCAGCTTGCAAAGCTCAGTGTTCGATATACTTCGGAAAAAAGTGAAACAACGTAAAGAATTTGGCTAACATCTTATACTTACTGCTTTGCTTCTCTATAATTGTTAATAATAAATATATATTAACTATTTCTACATAGTAATAATTTCTGAAACTTTCTGTATTCTGCAGATGGTTATTTTAGTATTTAACTAATTTTAACTTCAGTTACACAAGCTTTCACCTGTACAGGTGTTACAACAGTTGTTTGCTCCTTATGCATTTTCTTCACATGCTGTAACTTTGGTTAAAGTACTTTTGCTGCACTATAAAGAGGGTGCCCTCTAATCTTACAAGGGTCCTGCAGACTACAATTCTCATTTATAGAATAATGCAACTGTCTAACCTGTAGTGAGAAATCTTTGTGAGGTGTGATTGTACTAGAAGACAAAAAGTACCATTATTTCTTATTTACACATTTAGAGTACCCCTATTGGTGAATTTGCTGATTTTTTCATAATCAGTTTTTGTCCCTTTGCACAGCGCACACAATAGGGTAGGACTGCTTCTGCCTCTACTGAAGAAAGCTCCTCCTACGCTAGGCACCCAGTTATTTGTTTAGCCCAGCTGCATAGGCTCACCAAACGCTATTACTTCGTAGTGCACAAACCAGTCCCATTAAGAGAGTGTTTTGTTCTCTGGCATGGAGGGACAGAGTAACGAAAATATTTTCTTATGGTTTTTTTTCTCTACTGTCCCCAATGACAGACTGCTTTGGGACATCCCTATCGAGTGCGTGCACTATTTAGGGTGAGCGTTTTCTGGAAGGATTGCTTGCAGCACTTTTCTTCTAAACTCCGCTTCACTGTAGGCTGAAACAAACAATTTCCGCTGCCCTCTAATGAAGCCTGCTCTCGTGTCTTAGGCTGCCATGGCTTTTGTGGAATGCTCTAATTTTCAGGGGACGTCACAAAGTATCACAGGGTGAATTCTGGGCCTCAACTTTTCTACAGCCTCCAGAAACCGCATAATGTTTTTCCTGTTTGCCAATCGAGTTTCAAAGATAACTCCATCAAGTCCCATTTGGGTACTGGGTTACCAAAACGTTCTACATTCACAAGCAACTCCTCCTGCTTGGACTCTGTGGCGAATTAAGAAATCTGCAGAGGTATTTTATTTCCCTGCAATATGCCGGGATACCTGAAACATGCTTCTCTGCCCAGTTCAAGATTCTTGACAACTCTTATTGCCTGTGAACTCATCATATCTCCCTGCTTGTGTAAGCAGCTGCCGTGTCATAGCTCGACATTAAGGGCACTCCAAGCAGAAGTGTGAAATGTGATATTGTCAGAAATACTACCCTGAACATTTATCGGGCGTGCTTTACAATTCTACAGAGCAAAGTACTCATGAAAAAGAGCAACCCAGACTGCAAGCATAAGGTGAAGAGTATATTTCATGCTACGCTCTGCCAACTCTGAGATTTGAGAGATCTTCCCACTATCAACCTTTCTCGGATGAGAGGCGCAAAATAAATTTCTTGGCAATCATTTTTGGATTCCTGTCCTAACATCTTAGGAAGATGGTCTGAAGAGGCCTGAAATTAAATTGTGCCCAAGGCACTGCATCTATGGCTTGGTTCACTAGGCACAAAGTAGCTTTGTACAATGGTTAACAGCGCAGCATTGTTGTACAGTTTTTTTTGCTTCTGCAGCAATCTTGTATATGTATGTATGTATAACCCTGCTCGCTTAAGGTAACTATATATTTGTCATCAGAACTCTGTGCCCAAGACATTTTTGGAAACGAGAAGTAACTCAATGTATTACTTCCTTGTAAAAACATTTTATAAATTAATAATCTTGAGAGCCTTCTTCTCTGTGTTGAACGAAATACCCAAGAGGAGCAACTCCCAAGAAAGATGTAATAAACTTATTTCCATATTCAGTAAATAACAATGGTGTTAGTAGTGTTGACAAAACAATCTTCATTTGGGTTTCTGCCTCTAGATATGAAGGTGCAACAGATCGCTGAAGTAGGGAAGGATGTAAGCACTGTCTTCTGAGAAGGAAAACTACGACTACTGAAACTTGAAGCAGTATCCAGTCCGAAAGGAAGCACGGAAAGAGGATTTTATTTCTTAGAAATATGTAACATGTGTGTTGTAATTTTAACAGACCATCCAAATCCATGCAAGTGTTCTTCATTCCCAGACATCACCAGGCTGCCGGGTGTCGACTATTGATCTAAGCGACTATCTTTAAAATACCTGATCCATATGAATTGGTTGACATTTTAGGTTGAGTACGAGAAAGAATCCCCTGGGGCTTTGGGGAAAAACTTTCACCCTCCTGGTCCCAGATAACTGTCTTAATTACCCTTCCACCGGCACATTTGCTGAAAAGCTTCCAACACAGCTTGCTTCTTGCCCTCTCTGGGAATAGTTGATATTCAGAAAATGACAACGGTATTCTTTGGAATTCTAATGTACAGCCATTTCCACAATCAAACATCCATGAATCTTAATTTTTTTTACTCCTGCTGCCCTGAAAAGATGAATTCTTACTCCTACAGGTGATGCCACCAGGGATAAAGTCTGCCGTATTTCAGAAGGAGGAGCTCTGAGGCAAAACCCTGCTGATTATACAGTAGGCCTTGAATTAGTCGGGCTGATGGAAACTCATCTGCGATGTTCCTTCCCAGGATAAGCTTCGGTATCTCAAATGGACTGCCTTTTGGGACGAAACTCAAACAAGGCATCACTCATAAAATAGACTGCCTCCTGAATGGGGTTGAAGTCCTTCAGAATTTCCTGTGTGCTGATACCCGATACCCTATTCCACCTCTTCCTTTATTCTTGTCATTCATATCTTTAAGGTTAGGGATATTCATGCCATGGAAATAATTGGTATAAAGGCCGCACAAAGTACTGTTTATGGGCATCTTCCATTCTCCTATTCATGGGATCATAGAAGGAGCTATCCTTGAATTGAATTGCTCTCTGAGCAATTCTGGCCATCACTGGATCCACCTTAGGTGCATTGTCCTATTGCTGGTGTCCTGCCCTGAAAATGGACAACACCTTTCACCAGTATGCTGCCATTTAGTCTCAATTATGTTTTTCACCACATGGACAGGAGATTATCTTGCTTTCCTTTTGTGACGCAGAGGCACAATCCACTATATTTAGATCTGCGAAGGAATCTTTCCTGAGGCAATATTCTTGATGCACTCCAGAAATGCCTTCTTGGTTGAATTAGCAGGCAATTTTCTTCACATAAGGCACAGCCAGTTAACCAATACATGGTTTTTCCATAGCATTCTTATGTTTAGTAGCCATTTGCTTAGAAGCTCCAGTCACAAGCTTTAGATCAGAGGAAGCAATAGTGGCTGACAATCAAGCTCAGTGTGGCAGTAGCAAACACCCTGGTCCAACCCCTAGACTGAACACTAAACTAACCTGGTACTTTATAATCCCTTCTAAAGGGGCTGGCCTAATCTGACTGTGATAGGTTGAAAAAGTGAGAAGCCAGTCAGTTTGGGTTGGAGACTGCCCTGATGTTTTGTATGCGCAGAGGGTACTTTCAGATTTTGAGCTCCGCGCTTCCAGTTTGAGCCGTAACACTCTCACTGCTGAAATCCACCAGGCAGCCATCCAGGAGGTTGGTGGTCCACAAAGCCAGCCTACTGTGACCTGGAGATTACAGTAACCGGCAATCCTGCGCTCCATCAGCTAGCAGCAGCACTGCTACATGGGTATCTGAGAAAGGGGACCAGTTAAGAGGGGTGTGGGGGTGTGAGAGGCCCATACTGGCACTTACAGGGAGAAATATCTACCCTGAGCAGGTACGCCAAAATAACTGGGTTCCTGGAGTATCCTTTACATGTGACAGAAACGGTCCTACCCGGCAGTGGGAGGGGCATACATCTCCAGTGTGCACGTTCACGGGGAGAGAGAAAGGTTAAGAAAAATATGTCAAATACTTTGTTTCTATGGTAATCAAACACTTTGAGGACCTTTACAACCTCAACCTAATCTTTCATAAGATCTATATACAGGTAAAATGCAAATTCCCACAGTTTTTGTCTTGTTTTTTTCTAAAGTAATTATGCTTCAATTGTAAATTAAACTAATGGGGTGAATAACTACTGACTACAAATATACAGAACCAGGTGAATACAATATAAATAAATAAAAATAAATATATATATATATACATATATTATTTTTTTAACAGGAAACGAATAAGTACACGCTTCAGCTTGTGACCAATTGCAGGCAAAGTAAACTAATTGAATACAAAATAAAATATCCTTACTGTGAAAGCTTTACTTATTTGTTTACTGTGAAAAAAAAATGTTTTTTTATTTTCCACTGGCCCCATATAGTACTAATCTTACTAGATGCCTCTTTTGCTACCTTTTGTTAGACTAATGACCGCACAGTAATTACGCCACTTTGTTTTTGTGCAATTTTCCTATAGACACAGCTAGTACTGTATAACAAATAAGGTACAGATTACACAAAAAGGCGCAACGTATTTTGTTACTATAAACATTGAAAGTAAAAAAAGGGGGGGGGGGGGGGATTTTTTAAATATACATATCAGTGTTTGTCTAATCCCGTTTTAACCCATTAAGTTCACTATAGTCCTTAAAATGGATATTGATCAACACTATCACAACACATGACAATAACAATGCAATAATAATTCACAGCCATTCCCCCTTACCCCTTCACTTGGCACCATAAAACAAAGCTAAAGGATTTCAGCAATACAGAGATTTGTTAAAGTACGTGCATTTACAGAAAGCAAGTATGGTTCTTCTCAGAAACACTAGCAGTGCAACATGTTTCATGATATGAACCTTTAGAGTACCCTTATGCAGTATGGCACAGGCCCCAGCATGCCAGCGGCCTTATTGATGTACCGGGAATGTCATGCCGAAGATGTATATTTTCGAGGGGAAGAGCGGGTTTACCGCTCCAATATAGCGGTCGGCCAAATTAAAACCGAAGTGGAGCCCCTTCCACTTCAGTTTACATTAGCCGGGGGAGGGGAAAGGACTAGGGCGTCAGGGTCAGTCATGTGATTACTTCTGGAACTGCATTGCCTGCAAATGCAAAGAGGTCCGGTGGCACTATGCTGCCGTGGGACCTCCAGCAGCAAAAAGTTTAAACATATGTTACCTGTTGTGCATCAGCTTCCGATTCAAATGTAATGAACCAATTGTCATTATAGGCAAACTCACAGTTAATAAATTTAGGCAAGTTCTCTCCCTTGAAAAGGGCTTCCACCTCCTAAGGAAACACAGAAATTGAGATTAGGTCTGAGCGACGAGATTAAATGCAACATAGCAGAAAAAATGCAATACGCAAAAACAATAAATAAATACAACCCCTTCCAGCACTAGGAGCAGTAACACCGTTGTACCGTCACTGCCATTGAAGCGGGAAAACATTGTCAGCTCCTTGTGACCTTGGGCATGTTACCTGTGCCTTATGCCAAATCAGATTGTGAGTTCTATAGGGCAGGTACTCATTATGCCAGCAAAATTCCATATGTACAGTCAGCATTTTATAAGAATTAATTATTTTACACATTTGCTCCTCTCTCTCTTCTCCATATCATCAAAAGCCCCATTTCAGGATCAGGATAGGAGTAATACCAAGACGTACATGAGTCCTGTTATTAGAAGATAACGCAACTTTACCCTACTATAACGTCATGTTAACCATATTGTAATGAGATTTACTACGGATGTTGTCCTTTCATAGAATTACATTTGTGGATACAGCATCAACTTCGTTAACGTAACGTCTGTTCCTGTTTTAGGCAACGATGTGTTATGTTTTCTGATTTAATGGCACATAGTACATGTTCGGCCTAGCTTTTATATTCCACAGTTCAGTCATTCACTGAAAAGGTTCTAGAAGTTTTGCTTGCAAACACAACTACTGGTACCGTTTAGTTAATCCTGCCATGTATGGGTAACTGTTAATATTCAAGCCTATTCTGAGAATTTCTACTTTAAAATTACAATGCAAACATGAGGTCAACAACTTGCGCTCATTTGTAGCTACGTGACCAAATTAATATATAGGTCTCTTTGTGATTTATATTAGGATAGCTAAACTGAACTTGCGCTAAGCAAACCATTGCCACTTTTCCCTCTTAAGATGACAGTAGGGGAAAAAAAAAAAAAGTATATTATAAAGATCTTAAGTAACAGAACATTAATAAAAATAACACCTGTTATTCTTACTTCAATAGGAGTAGATTCAGGAACTTCACGTAAAATTACAATGCAGCGATTCTGGTTTGGTCTGACTTTTTCTCCTCTCTCATCCACTTGAACCAAAGGCAAAGCTAAAATGTCAAATAGAACAAAACGATAATTGGTGAGCCAACATGGTAGGAAATCACAAAAATATAAAAACTTTTAACCATGTGATATTTAGACAACCTGCTCATCTCTCCTTCACTGCTTTATATTACACATATAAACACGGAACTATTTATTGGGCAATAGTTGCGCAAAGTATGTCACTAAGTTGCTACTAGTGCCATATTTTTCAACATGCCTTTAGACTGCACTGGGCTCTGGCGAGAGCTCCATTTTAACCTCCCGGACACACTTAATATTTCAAACGCTTCTTTCTCCTGATTGGAGCATCAGATTAAAAAATAAAACAGTGTTGGAAAGGGAAAGAATAGTTCTCTTAAAGTAAAAAGAAAATGCAAAGAAAATGGTGATCAGCATAGACTGCTGCTATGAGAGCAATTCATCTAATCTATTAAACTAAGGAAATTGCATTGATATGTTATTTAAAAAATGTATGTGGTGCACTTCAAACCTTTAGAACAGTATATTTTTCCGTAAACTTTTCTGTAAACTATTCAATTAAACATATACAGGGTTTATTTTACACAGTTCGAGTAACTCAAAACATAACCTGTTACTAAAAATTGTGAGATTCCAAGGTTACACACGTTTATCTTCAATACAAAATGACATGAAGGCTGTCTTCCGCACTAATTGCACATAATGTTACTTCCATCTCAACGGATTATACTTTGCTTTCAACTTTCTAGTGTGGCAAGTAAGGAGTCCATATACCATTACTGACAAGCAGAGCTGGTACAAATGGATGAACTGGTCATCAAAAGTAGTTAAATAGGGTTCTAGGTACACCAAAGCACAAGTACCATAAGCACATCTTTATTACAATTAAAGTGACGTTTTAGTCCTGACAGATCTTCAAGTTGAAATCAGCTATCTTATGAACCAGCTGTATTGAAACAAGTGTGCAAATATGGTTTCGGTCTCCTCAAAAATATAAGTACCTGAAATAATGAGCAGTTTTATACTTACATTTCAACACATCAACTATTAAATCCATATCGGTGCTGAGTTTCTTGACATGGTCGAGGTTTGCTACAGTCATTATTGGCACATATTGATCACTATCCATTTGGGATATAAGGTACATGTCACTGGCGAGATTCTCTCTGTGACAGACAAAACAAGTTCTTGAATATTTAAGAAAGGGACTTAAAAGGACAAATCTCAAAGATCTTAAAACAAAGGGGAAAACAACTTATATAAGGTATGAACAATAGTCAATTGGAATAAGTCAAAAGTGTATTTGAAAAATTATTTAAGCAGCTATACATGGAACCCAATAGCAGGGTATGGGGACAACTTCTCCTGCAGAGACAACCACACCAAGGAGAGAGAGGGGTGAGGGGGAAAACAAGGGGAAAAAGACTAAAAACACAAAAGGGGGAGAAAACAATATATACAAACAATACACATAATAGATGGGGGTAATAAAATTATAGGGGGGCAACGTTAACGTTTCGGGGCCATACACGCCCCTTCTTCAAGCCTGTTCCCACAGATGTAATATATCTGTGGTACTTCCCCAATTACCCCACCTCCACTCAAATATATCTCAATGGAAACAGCCCAGGAAGAGCACAATATGCTAATACAAAAGAAAGGATGGTTCTAAGCACCTAAAGCCAGCCCTTTCTGAGGGATCACTGGCAAGCCACCTATTAGCATAAACCAAACTATAGCTAGTGTAAGCCCAAGCATCGGACAGCTAGAGGTAGACAAAATGAAGGAAAGCTGCAGTATACAAATCCTCTGCTGTAATAGGCGTCAATGGGTCCCCTGGGGTGGTCTGCAACAGTCCCTGTGATGCCTATTACAGCAGAGGATTGGTATACTGCAGTTTTTCTTCATTTTGTCTACCTCTAGCTGTCCGATGCTTGGGCTTTCACTAGCTATAGTTTGGTTTATGCTAATAGGTGGCTTGCCAGTGATCCCTCAGAAAGGGCTGGCTTTAGGTGCTTAGAACCATCCTTTCTTTTGTATTAGCATATTGTGCTCTTCCTGGGCTGTTTCCATTGAGATATATTTGAGTGGAGGTGGGGTAATTAGGGAAGTACCACAGATATATTACATCTGTGGGTACGGTCTTGAAGAAGGGGCATCTATGTCCCCGAAACATTAACCCCCTATAAATGTATTACCCCCAACCATTACGTGTATTGCACGTATATATTGTTTTCTCCCCCCTGCGTGTTTTTATTCTTTTCCCCTTGTTTCTCCCCCCATCCCTCTCTCCTTGGTGTGCTTGTCTCTACAGGAGATGTCTCCATACCCTGCTATTGGGTTCCATGTATAGCTGCTTAAATACACTTTTGGCTTATTCCAATTGACTATTGTTCATGGCTTCGATTGTTGCATGCTGGGGCCATATGTATATATCTCTATTCACCTTGGTGTGAGAGGTTCACCCTGCTCCCGTGCACCAAGTCACTTTATTTGTTTATCACTGACGTAGAGCACTACCTAACAGACACATACTTTTTTTTTTTTTTTAACTTATAAAAGGTAATGTGGCAACACTGGGAAAATATACCCAAGGGACAGAACTTAAAATGTATATTTACTATTCCTTACTGGTCAATAAGTAGGGTTGTGTGGGGTTGGAGGGTGTGTGGGGTTGGAGGGTGTGTGTGTGGGGAGTGGTGTGGGGTTGAGGGGTGTGGGGTTGGAGGGTGTGGGTAGCGCAGAGGTTTAAAATGAAAACATGAAACTTTTTTTTTTTAATGCAGCCCTCGTTATTTGGGTTAAACAAAATAGGCTGCGGATTCCCAAGTTGCAGAAATAAGGAAAGAATATCCTCACTCCTTTATAGGTCAACAAAACATTAATATTGTCTGCTTTTACTGTAAGTTTTTTTACACATAGTGTTGTTTCAATTGCTAATCGGACTAGTCCTCATATTACCACACAAGACACTAACCCACTAGCAATGCTTGATTCTCAGAAACAAAAAACTTGAGTGAACTCTGGCCCTTAATGACAGAGGACTGTACTGAATTTGCAAGCCCCTCTGATACATAAAAGGGTTGAAGGTCCATGACAACTGACTAAACATGTCGAAAGAAGGTTATAGCCGGCAATCCAGAGGACTTGTTATAAGCGCAAGAGATTTATTGTGGGATCAACGTTTCGCTCCCGGTTTGGACCCGTGTCAAGATTGTAGCCCGAGTATCGCTATTTATGGAGGTTTGAGCACCTGTGGCTTTTTTACAACCGGTTTTAGGCAAGTGAATTCACCAACCAACTAAAGATGCCATGTGACAGATTTACATTTCATAATTACTGCATCAAATGCACATACCGAGATAAGCAAAATTCCAGTGTTTTTTTAAGCACTTCACGTAGGTCTTCTTGACCTTCTGGCTGTAGTAGATCATTTGCTCCTGAATATTTAAAAGGCAAAGAAATTAAACACATTAACTGGGCATGAAGCATTCAACTTCAGATAACCAAAGTTTAAAACTGCTCAGATAATCTAGCAACCAAAACATCTGTCGCATATTGCACATCCTGTAAAGGCAGCCCCAAATTTCACGGCGTTATCTTGGCACAAAAGCCATACTTTCATTTCTGCAGCTGAAAATGCAGACGACCAACATAGGTAAGTTAGATTTAAAAGTATAAAATCAGTTTCACACACCCAAAATCAGCTGATACGCTCTGAAAAACAGAACTAAACTAGAATTTACAAGCAAGTCCATGCGCAGCACAGCCACTTACTTAGCAACCTGAGATGTGTGGCAGAATAAATACACTTCCCAAAACGGTTTGCCGCCATTTAGAAGACCAGTATCTTGTAACATTGTTAGGATCATACAAGATACTCAAAGTTAGTTAAGCGGCTTTACCTTTATGTATTCCTGGGTTCTACTTTGACAACCCCAAACTATGACCCCAAAACATCCAACAAAGAATACAATGTTAAGTTGAATTGCAGAGGCACATAATTAAACTTGGACCTAAACTCAAGAGGAAGAAATATAGCTCAAACTCCAAAATGAATCTGGGATATTAGGATAAAAAAAAGGCCGCTTCAAAATTACCATTTGTTTGAAAGAAGGTCAGAATGGGCCATGAGACATTTTTCACAACTTGTGAAACATTTATTAATCAAAAGTTCCATGACCAAGTATTTGTAATGCTACATTTCTCAGTACAAAATTGCAGGTGAAACAGGTTTCAGAATACAGATCAAATCTGAAAACCAAACTGAGCAAAATGATCTTCCTGGCATCCTCATTTACTTGGAGTATGATAACTTTTATGAATACTGTTATACATCAGACTGTGAATCTCTGGGCAGATTTCATGTGCGTGACCAATGGAATGTTTTTGCAATAGCCTTTTTTTTTTTAAAGTTTGTTTTGTAACTCATACTGTAAGCCGTTTTTTCAGAACCAGTTACACTTATTTGGTGTCAGTCCCAAAATCATATAAAGGCATGACACTTCTGCAACTTCCTTAATATGGGGGGGGGGGGGGGGATGGAGGGGGGAGAGGGGGAAATAACTAAGGATTTATATTCCTATAGTTAAAGCATTTTGCTTTTTAGGTCCCACAAGTAATTGGACACACGGTGACAGTACCAGCACTCAATGTTTTAAATTACCTGAATGGGTGGTTTCATGCATAGATTCATATTCTGCGTTTCCCAGAGATACAGTACTCATATCGGTTTGGTCTGAGACTGATACAGAAGATGGTTCTTGTGAGACTGTTAACACTGCATTCTGACCTTTTTTGTCACTGTCACCATTGGCATCCAGTCCTGAAACATCAACAGGCAAACGCGCAGTCAACAAAACATTCTGTTACTCTTCTAAAAAGTGAAGTGTGTGTGCGCGCACACAAAAAAAAAATATAAATCTTGATTACATTTTATACAATATGTAACAAAATGTTGTGGAAGACGCTTTATTTTTAAACAAATCTAGAATCACTGCTGTATTTGAAATCATATACCATAATTCTTCTTGTTCTGTCCGTATCATTGCAGTGTCAGATGCTGCTCTGCAGTACTGTAATGAGGCAGTATAGTCATGTAGGACAGTGATCAGTTTTTATTATGTTAAGATTAGATAAATCAAACCTTGTATTTAAACAAAAAGTGACAAATTACAAGTTGTCCGAATGTGGAGAGTGTGTGGGCACAGGACTTCACACTGTACCTTCTCTGCTGGAATCTGGAGGTTCATCAGGCAGCTCCTCCCAGGATTGGCCCACAGTCCCATCAGCAGCACCACCGGCTTCCACACACAACATGTGATTTCCCCATACTTTAGCATTAGGGTTTAACTCTGAAACCTTGGTTGATTCCTTCAAAACCAAAACAGAGAAATAAAATACATTCAATAGCTGTGCATTCATTTGTGTAAATACAGACTTGGTACACAACTTAGTGGCTGGGAGATGTCCCGTGGAGTTGAACCACACTGCTCCAGTTTCCAGAGACCTCAGCTGCTGGTATATCAATTCCAACTCTATGCTATGTTGTCACCGGGAAACTGTTTTTTTTTTTTGCCTGAACCCAGCAAAATGTGAAAATTACCTTTACCGACAACTGAAGGTAGTCGGAGGGGGGAGCACCGCAGCTGAGCTCCGCAGGAACCCCCTCCCCGATCTAAGGAAGAAAAAATGTTATACGGGGATAATGCGGCTTTCAACTATTTATGTACTTTAAATAAAAAAATTAAAATGACTAAAAATAATTATAGTCACTGGCCCATTAGTTTATCATTAAATAAATTTCACAGCACGAATCCGAAATACACCTTAGGAAATTAGTTATACTTTTAGATATTATACCATATCAAGCACAACCTTGGGTACACGGATGTGATGTTATAAGGTGGCATGGGCTATGAGACAGACGCTTAAGCTCCACATTTCCAAATCATTAGAGGCATCGATATTGAATTAGGTAGAGGAAGAAAGCAGAGGGAAAGAATAGGTATATACATGTAGATTCAAATATAAGCCTCTATTTCAGGGATGCGACTCTTGGGGGTCTTTGGCAAATTTGTGGGGAGCCAGCTCGGATGACGGAGGCAGTCACGGAGACACAGAGGCTGCTGTTGTAGTGGACAGTAACGCTGCGGGGATCCCATTCAGAAGCAGGGACACCCGCAGAGTTAATCTGTCGTGCCCATGTGGGGCCCAAGTTTTGGCAGCAATTTGGATCCCCCCAGAAGTAAATTTAAACCTGGGGGTGGGGGGTTGCTACTTAAAGGTTGATCATCTTTTTCTCAAGGAAGTGCCTTATATTCATATGTATGCAAAATACGGCTGCTACGCAAGTCTGCCCCTTTAAGTAATTAAATATTGCCTGTGTGGATAAAGATTTGATTGCTTTGAAAATTGACAAAGCTAAATATTTAATTTTTAAAACTGCTGTAATTTCCTGCGTTTTCGCATAATGCTTATTGCATTGTTGAATAAACAAAAAACAAAGCTGGAAACCAATTCTGCAGCTCTGGTCAACAACAGTAACCATCAATACAGTTAAAATACAACATTTAATAATGGGGCATGTCACATAGGTGTTTATTAGATCATCTCCGTTTCAAATTGTCTTTCAGGTACATGCAGTTTATGCCGTGGAAGCGCAGAAATCCTATGCTATAGTTAGGCCTAAGCTTGTGCGGATACATAGCCATACTTCTGCCATGTAATGTACGTTAAATGTAAAAGTACACATAGCAGATCATTTGTGCCTGACAATTTAAAAAAAATATCAAGGAGAACAAATAAATAGTTAACGTTATGATGACAAGCTATAACTTCAGTGGTTATAAAAAAAAAATTAGGAGTCAGACAGAATTTTTTAAAAACTGGAGTTTGATTTAAAAAAAAAAAAAAAGAGGAAAAGTTGTCAAGACACATACACCCAACTCCCTTCTCCCCACTCACTTGCTGGCTGCTCTGTCCAAGACTAATGTGTCAGTGTGCATCTGTGACACTCTCAGACTATATATAAAGTGACCATAAGTGCAAGGCCCAAGATTGATTAATTGATTACTATACTAGCTAGCTACATCGGATACAAGTGTGCGTGCGCGTACGTGTGTGTTTAATTGATTACTATACTAGCTAGCTACATCTGATACAAGTGTACGAGTACACGTACGTAGCTAGCTAGTACACATGTACGTGTGTACGTGTGTACGTGTGTACGTAGCTAGCTAGTATAGTAATCAATTAAACACCCACGTACGTACGTGCGTGCGTACATATACGTACATACGTGTGGACGTACGTACGTACATATGCGTGTACATACGCACACGTGTACGCACGTGCACGCACAGACACATGATGTAGCTATCTAGTATAGTAATCTGTTAATCTTTTAGGCCTTTATGTTGTCAGAGTGGCTACAGTTCGTCAGAGTGAAGATCATAGGATTTATTCTGTTCTGCTTTCTTGTTTATAACTATTGCTTAGTCCCACGGTTATACTATCTTTATACTATATAATTGAAAGCACTGTATGCCTGCATGCTGGCTGTTGCCTGGATGTTCGGTGTCCCTAGGGGAAATCTCATTGGTCCCTTGGGCCGCCCCCGCACACCTCTCATTGGCCTGAGGCGGAGTGACGGCCCAAAGGACACACAGTGTCACACACACACACACAGTGTCACACACACACACACAGTGTCACACACACACACACAGTGTCACACACACACACACACAGTGTCACACACACACACACAGTGTCACACACACACACACACACACACACACACCTCACCCCCCCAAGCTCACCCCCCCCCAAGCTCCCCCCCCGGCGCCGCGCGTGACAGGCCGCGCGAGATGGGAGGGGGGATGCCCCTCCGGTCCCGGCTCCCCCCTGTCACCGCGTGACAGGCCGCGCGACAGGAGATGGGAGGGGGGATGCCCCTCCGGTCCCGGCTCCCCCCTGTCACCGCGTGACAGGCCGCAGGACAGGAGATGGGAGGGGGGATGCCCCTCCGGTCCCGGCTCCCCCCTGTCCCAAGATGTCATCTCCCGCTCTCTTCCCCACCGGTCCCGGAGGCTCCGCCTCTCCCTGTTTCCCGCGCATTCACCCCCCCCCCCATCCACGTGCGAGCTGCCAGACGGGTGAGGGAGCGGCCTTCACCTCCCCTCACCCCCCTTCACCTCCCCTCACCCCCCTTCACCTCCCCTCAGTGAGTTTACACATGTGCACCCCCTTAACCCCTCTCCCTGCTCACACCAGGGCCCTGTAACCCTTCCACTGCCGGGGAGCTCCGCAGTGCGATCTATATACATCGGCAGGACACATTCTATATATACACAGCAAATTGCATCTGTATGCAGAGAAATAGATCTGTATATAGAGTATGCCTCTGTGTATACAGTATGATGTGCCTGTATACAAAGTAGCATATTTTGTGTTATATACAGGACTTTTTATAGTGCATGTGCAGAGCGCTGTGTATAGTGCATGTGCAGAGCGCTGTGTATAGTGCATGTGCAGAGCGCTGTGTATAGTGCATGTGCAGAGCGCTGTGTATAGTGCATGTGCAGAGCGCTGTGTATAGTGCATGTGCAGAGCGCTGTGTATAGTGCATGTGCAGAGCGCTGTGTATAGTGCATGTGCAGAGCGCTGTGTATAGTGCATGTGCAGAGCGCTGTGTATAGTGCATGTGCAGAGCGCTGTGTATAGTGCATGTGCAGAGCGCTGTGTATAGTGCATGTGCAGAGCGCTGTGTATAGTGCATGTGTAGTGCGCTGTGTACATCTAAATGTGTATCTTACACGTAGGCAAACTAAAACATCCCGGCCAACGCCGGGTCTCTCAGCTAGTTGTATCTAAAGTCAGCATTCCAAATGATTTATCTGTGGGCTGCTCACAGCCTTGTATGTGGCGTGGAGCGAGATCTCCCATGTATGCACTCAGACATCCAACATTCTGTGCACACAGTCGCTCTTACTGATAATGCTGCTAGTTAGTCTTGCGATCATATTTAACCTTGCACCTTAAAACAATGGATAAGCCTGACCAAATTAGATTGATGGCTCACTTATCCTCAATCTATGTGGAGCATAATCAGTGGGTATACTTGCAGTTATATCAAATTACAAGCGGTACAGAGGTAAACACAATAGAAAGAGCAAACTAACAAGATGGACCAGCACAAGTCACAGCATCCACTCACTATTCAAGCATACTGTAGGTGCCAGGACTCAATTGTGTGACAAGGCGTCTGGGATTTTTCAGAGGAGCAGCTTTGCCTTGCATGTAGATTCTCCAAGGAGCAGAGACACTTCTTAGGCCTGGGACCCGCTGCGCTCGTTGGCGCGGGCGGCAATGTAGCGAGTTCCCCACCAGCAGGGGAATCCTCGCGAGCCGGTCCCGGTCCCCACTGGCTGCACAGCTGACTACACGCTGTGGCGCGTCAGCCGCTAGGAGACACAAGAGAATGGTGTTTCCTAGCTTCGACGCGTCACGTGGTGTGGCTGTGAGCCAATGGGGAGGGGAGGCTGCGGGAGGAGGAGAGGCTTCGGGGAGCGGGGAGGAGTGTGGAGTGAAAGCAGCGTGCGTGCCTGTCTCGGTGTGTGTATGTGTGTGCCTGAGTGCGTGTGTGTGTGTGTGTGTGTGTTTTTTTTACTTACCTGCAGCCCGTGGAGGGAGGGGGGGGGAAGAGTAGCGGGTCCCTCCGCTCAAGCCACGCCCCCCCCCCTCCCTGTCAATCCTCCCACTCCCACCCAACTCCCGCTCCGGCCCCATACGTCATGGCCGCGCCCCCTCACGTCATGGCCGCACCCCCCCCGACCAGTTTGGCCACGCCCCCCCCGCTACTACTGAAGTTTCCTGTAGACCGCAGATCGCGGTACAGCGAGTTGCACGCGCCGCCGGCAAGCAAGCCAGCCGTGCGGACACGTGCAACGGGACCTTAGCTTTACTCCCCTCCTTCCGCTCCACTTCTGTGTGAGAAGGAGGAGGGGCATCTGGCAGCTTCTTGTGAGACAGCTGTGTTAGCCAGTGCAGCAAGAACCAAAAAGTCACCACCCCTCTCCCCACTTGTTTCCTTCTAGCATTTTTAACCCTTTCCTCCCAGACTTATCCACCCCCCCCCCCCTTTAACTCCACCACCCCACCCCCTTAACACCTCCACCCCCAACAACTGACCTTAAAGCACACTACCATATCAGGGATGCCTTGTGGAAAAGCTACAAAGTAACTGGCACTACCAAGGATGTTAATCACTACAGATGCCTATGGAATATGTACACAAGGCAAACAAGACATGCAAAAGCACAATATTACTCTGACAATCTTCACCAGAATACATCAAACCCAGCTAACTCCTGGAAGGTTATCAACAATATATTCCAGCCTCCTAACCATCAACAACCAAGTAATATCACTAACGCCTCGGACATTGTTAACAATACAGCGCTGACGCTCATGCTCTCCTGGTCAAGCAGGAGCTTTTTTCTGTCCTTGCATGAGCGTCAGCGAGCACACTTGTGAGGCGGGTGGGTGACTGGGCTTGCGCGCACGTCACTGCGCCGACGTCACGGACTGCCATTGGCTTTTGGCGGTCACGTGACCATCCCTCAGCGGGAAAAATTACATTTTACGGTCGGCTGCAATTCCACACGCCTGCGGAAGCGCTATGTAAAGCCGCCCTCAGTAGGAATGATGGGGGTAAGTGTTCCGCCTCAGCGCGGGTCAGCGATGTCTTTTTGACCATGGCCTGGCCTAAGGAGGGCATTACTCTGACAAATCCCACTGACATTGAATGCATTTGCAATGATTACTTTGTGGGGTGTGCTACGAACTTATTAGCGAAACGTAACCCAAACCACAAACATGAACCTCATTCTGTGAGTACCCTTATAGCCCCACCCTCTCCCAACACTGCCCACAATTTTCAATTTGTTCCAGTATCCGAGAATACAAAAGCGCTTCTCAAACTAAAACTAAGCAGCCAATGTGGACCTGACTTATTTATAAAAATGTTTTACCAGGAAGTAATACATTGAGTTACCTCTCGTTTTCAAGTATATCCTGCAATCTAAGTTCCTAAGGCTGCGTCCCCGCTAGCGCTGAGCTCGCGGCGCTTGGCGAGGTGACTTGCATATAAATATATATGCAAGTCCCTGCTCACGCGATGCGCGCGCATACCAGCGCTCTGCGCTTAGCTAAACAAAATTTTTATACTCTCTAGCGCGCTCAGCTTACCCTGCATTGTATCCCCCCCCCCACCTCCACGAGCGCTTGCGAAATTTTAAGGCCTCGGGCATGGTCAGCGCGTAATGCTGAGCCCCTACAGCCGCAATGAGAGCGGCTTTAGTAGGGGCTCGCCTACGCTTCCGCAAGCGCGCAGGAGCATAGGTCTTAGGTAAATTTTAAATTCAAGCGCTTGCCGGAGCGCAGGGCCGGTCACGTGAGCGGTTTGCTCAATGAGGGCGAACAAGCTCCGTGACGTCACTGGCCCGCCCGCCGACACGCGCCCGGACGGCGTGCAGTCCAAGGCCAGGGACAGCACCCGCTTTCCCTCAGCCTAGGCGTGCCTCCGCCAGCAAGCAATAACCCTGGACGAGGCCTAAAGGACAACCCACGCACATGCTTCGAGAGCTCTCCAAGCATGAGCAAGCTCAACGCCAGCGGGGACAAAGCCTCAGACCTGGTGCCCCAGCAATTGCCAAACCAATTGCTTCCATAGTCAACTCTATTCTGTCTGCAGGCCATATTTGTATATGGATATTAGAACTAATTGTGTCCACCTGATATATACTTAAACATTGGTTGTCTAATTAACCTATAAGGGATTAGAATATGCTATTTAAGCAACAGCCAGGTAGACACACTTATTCCCCAGATGAAGTCCTAGTTCCAGGACGAAACGCGTAGGGAGGAGGCTCTAAGACAAACTTTCAGCTTCCCTATTCAGTATCTACATGTCAGCAGAATCCCCTGATTATTCCTTAACAGTACACTCGAACTACGGCCGAAATCTCGGCTGAGTGACGTCAGCGGGCTAGTCTCGCGAGATCGGAGGAACAACCAGGAAGTCAAGGAGAAGAGCTGCAGCCAGAGGAGAACCGGCACGGTAATTTCGGCGTTCCACGTGGAGGACAGATACATTGCAACTCCAGGCAGCAGGACGGAGAGGATTATTATATCCTATATGCTTGTTTACCTCTGCTACTTTGTAAGTAGCGATCCACTTTTGCGCATATACTTGTACTAAACGTACTTCACTATATTTTGTTTTCTCTTCATTTCATTTCAGAGTAACCAGCAATCCAAACATATATATATATATATACCTATATACATATATACATACTTTATAGTTCTAATCTCTTCTTCAGGTCAAGCAATACTGATTTACACAGGAATCAATGGCTAAAACAGTGTATAGAGAGAGGAAAAAAAAACCCAGATATTTACTGTAGATAAGGTAGGGTGTTAAGTGTTTGAAGCCAGGAGACAGTGTCAAAGAAAGGTGGGGAAGGGAAGGGATGCTGGGGGGGGGGGGGGGGGGGAGGGAGAGAGAAAGTGTGGATAAGAGTGGAGGCAAGCAGGATAATTACAGACAATTTTGGTAGGGTGTGAGAAAACCCATGTCCACATTAAGTCCTTTGGTTTTGGTGTCAAATCAGTATGCTTGACCTGAAGGAGAGGAGAACTCTCAAAAGCTTGTCCTATGACAAATTGTTAGTCCAATAAAAAAAGGTATCACCTAATACTGAAGAACTCATTTATTCTGCACTATCGCAACTGGACTAACACGGCTATTTTCTGATATATATATATATATATATATATATATATATATATATATATATATATATATATATATATATATATATATATATATATATATATATATATATATGCAAATACAACTGTATGCTCATCTGCATGTCTTAGGCAGGTCTGCAACCCCACCTTTCACCATTATCACCCAGCATACAGCACTTCCACTGCAGCAAGGTATTCTGGGAAATGACATGCAAATGAGCACACAGTGCCACTTTTTGCCTCAAAAAACATTTTTAACATGGTTCCCTATAGGCTTAAGCTTGCTGCATGGTCACAGCTTTGAGCACAGCCAGGGTTAAGGTGCATACCCAGAAAACCACCCACAGACAGCTGTTTCGACCTTAATGGGTCTCATCATTGTGGGGTAGATTAACTGGGTATGCAAAGAGGCTATGGGATAGGCTATACCATAATACGGAGTTAAGTTATGGTGAGTAAAAAAAGTGACAAAAACCCTAGATATATATATCTATATATATATATAGATATATCTATCTATATATATAGATAGATCTACAGGCATACCCCGCATTAACGTACGCAATGGGACCGGAGCATGAAAGTGAAAATGGAAAGTGGAGCATGAAAGTGAAAATGTACTTAAAGTGAAGCACTCCCTTTTTCCACTTATCGATGCATGTACAGTACGGCAATCGTTATATACGTGCATAACTGATGTAAATAACGCATTTGTAACAGGCTCTATAGTCTCCGGGCTTGCGCACAGCTTTGGTACAGGTAGGGAGCCGGTAATGCTGTTCAGGACGTGATGACAGGTGCATGCGTGAGCTGCCGTTTGCATATTGGGCGATATGTACTTACTCGCGAGTGTACTTAAAGTGAGTGTACTTAAAGCGGGGTATGCCTGTATATAGATAGAAATAGATAGAGAGAGAGAGAGATAGAGAGAGAGATAGATAGATATAGAGAGAGATAGATAGATATAGAGAGAGATAGATAGATATAGAGAGAGATAGATAGATAGAGAGAGATAGATAGATAGATATATAGAGAGAGAGATATAGAGAGAGAGATATAGATAGAGAGAGAGATAGAGAGATAGAGAGATAGAGAGAGAGAGAGAGAGAGAGAGAGAGGGAGAGAGATAGGGAGAGAGATAGGGAGAGAGATAGGGAGAGAGATAGAGAGAGAGATAGAGAGAGAGATAGAGAGAGAGATAGAGAGAGAGATAGAGAGAGAGATAGAGAGAGAGATAGAGAGAGATAGAGAGAGATAGAGAGAGATAGAGAGAGATAGAGATAGATAGATATAGATATATATATATATATATATCAACCTTTTTGGAAGAGATCTATTGTATCTGCCATCACAGTTTCCATGGTTAATGAATTCCATATTTGAATTGCCCTT
Source organism: Ascaphus truei (assembly GCF_040206685.1). Classification (NCBI taxonomy): domain Eukaryota; kingdom Metazoa; phylum Chordata; class Amphibia; order Anura; family Ascaphidae; genus Ascaphus; species Ascaphus truei. The sequence goes on along the minus strand of NC_134484.1, from coordinate 436,293,123 downwards.
ACGGTAAAGAACCCTTTCCTTTGTTGCTGGTGAAATCTCCTTTCCAACAACCTTAAGGGATAACCCTGTGACACTTGCAAAAAAAATTGTTATATCCCTTCTTAGATGCCCCTTTCTAATGTCAACAAATTAATTTAAAGGTTTCTTAAGCAAATAAACTATTACATTAGCAGGATCAAACCTCCGTCTAAAAAAACAAAATAACTAGAGGTTACCCCAAGAAAAAAAATAAAAAAGTATATGATCAAGATGAAAGCGCAAAAGAAAAAAAAAATATCTAAGTGTGACTGAGGCTTTAATACATTCTGAATCGACTAACAACCAATGATTCATTTGTTTTCTGCTACAGTAAAATGCTCCATAAGCCGTGTACCCCAACAAACGTGAAATATGGGGATTCTGAAATACTTACGCAATCACTGCACATTTCCTGCCATCCCCAGATGCTGCTACTTTCTGGAACTAATAGCTGAAATGGATATTTTCCCAAAGTAAAGTCTGCCATATGAAAGTCTTTGAGGTTTTCAGTATTGCATTGGTATTGATGGTTTCCATTAAAGTCTTCAGCTATAGTATTATGCCATAAATAACCCACTTTGTAGTCAGAACCAACAACAAAATGTTCATCAGACAACATGCTACTTGAATGCAAAGCCATCTCATTGCACTCATCTTGAGAGTCTGCCTTTGACTTATTTTGAGATTCTTGCAATAGGTGTTGCATTAGATCAAATACACATGTTTCATTGCCCTGTTCACATCCTTTGGTACCAATCAAGCTATCAGACAGTTGATGAATTTCATATGATGGAGTAGCTGCGTATTTGTCAACTTGGTTTCGGTTATAATCCGAATCATTGCTGAATATATACTGTGCAGCATTTTCACCAGATATAGGGTGCTCGTTTACCACATCATTGCCAAGCTTTTCAGATTCAACTTTGTGCAATTGGTCTGTTCTGAATTCTGTTAGCATCTGTACAATTTCATCTTTAATATCAAGATCGATTTTTTCATCTGTCAGGAAATGATCATGTCGCGATTGGTCTTCGTTCACACAATGAAATGTACGTTGGAGAGAATATTCTTTGCGGTTTTCAACATTTTCAGGAAGATGTGTATTAAAAGGTACATGTGATTTTTGGGGCTTCCTGTGCTTTTCTCTGCTTTCATAATTCATGTTGTCAGTTACAGTAGTTTCTACTTCTTGTAGAGTGGACTGAACACTTAAAATGCATGATGGTGTATCCAAATATGCAATGTCACAGACTCCATCATTTACCTCTAAAGTTGCTCCATTGTTGAAAGAACTTCCAGTTGACAGATTGCCATTTGTGGAATCTTCCTTACTTTTCTGCATCGCGTAAAAATCACTGGGAATAAGCTCTAGAGATTCTACAGTTTCTTGCAAAGAAACCGTGGGACATGCTTTAGAATTGAAAGAATCAGAATCTCCCACATTAACATCATCTGCTGCTTTAATGGGGACTTCTGCAGTACTAGGTTTATCTGAAGAGTGTATACAATCCTCTGGCACTCTGCAAGTCTCTAAAGGTTCTATATTGAACATAGACTGATCTGGTTGCTTATCTTGAAAATCGATTAGCTTTGTGTGGTCATTTACATCCAGTATTTCACAGCTTGTGTGAATGGGGAGAGATAAGGAATTAGCCAGCATTGTACATTTATCTATTTTAAAGGGCTTAAGTGTGGAACAAATGTCCTGTAAATCTGCAATTAAGTCTGATTGATCATTGGCCAAAACACTGCATTCCCCAACAAAAGCATTGATTTCTGTAACAGTAGCACTAAAAACATCACCACCCTCTAGTGGAGTATTTATACAAGCACTTGCATTAGTGGCCACACCAGCGTTTAAATTTGACTTTTCAATACTTTCGTCAAAAGATCCTGTGTTGCAATATTCTTCTGCTTTACCATGCAAACAGTTTTTAAATAGACCGTTCTCATCTTTCCACCTGCACTGAAGACACTCGTTAGATTCCAAGATTTCCTCAAGAACATGATCAGTCCCAAAACAATCTAAAAAGGTTTCATTTTGATGATCGCAGTGCATTGGAGAGTGACCATTTTCACACGGCGTGTCATTTTCTTCTTCCTCTAGGGATAAAGGTGCTTCCTGACACAGGCTTTTGCATGTGCCCTGCGTCACATTACTGAAATCAGTTTTTGATTTATTAAGCAACCCTGGGACTTGCAGAGTGTCACTGGTCCCATCTAAAACGTTGTTAGAGCACTTATTTCCCGTTCTTTGGTCACTATCACACTGCAATGGTTCATTGATCAAACACAAATGTGCTGACTTCTGCTCAAATTTATTTACCTCTTCTGAAACAACCTCCATAGCAAAAGTCATAATCTGCTCTTTTATGTGGGGTGAGTCACGATTGTGCTCAACAGGGTGAAAATTTATACCAGATTTATCTTCCTGGATGTTAGTTCCACATTCTGATTCAACACTGTCCAAGTCCCTAGGTTCCAATGAATTAATCTCATTAAACAAGTCGTGAATTTTCTTAAAACCATTCTCACGGAAACATTCATCATATACAAGTGGTTCACCTAAATTGTTTGGTACTTGGGAACCGAAGGAAAGCAAATCTGGTAAACTTGTTTGAGATTCTAACACAGCGGTCTCATCTGCAAACTCCTCTGCGCTTATAATGTTCTCCCCATCAACTAAGATTTCATGGGAATTGGGATTAAATACTAGGGATACATGCTTTGCTTGCTTGGTTAACATTTCTCTCCTAAAGTCCTGAGCCCATGCTGGGCTGTACATGCTTTCAGGAGCAGCTGAATCAATAGAGCGAGTTACATTACATTGCTTCATTGTAGTAGACACCTCAGGATCCTCATCTAGTTTCAAATCTTCACTATCTATAATACAAATACTATAAAATTCATTAGCCCTTGAATGTCTATTTTGCTCTTCGTTTACATCGCTAGGAAATAGCAAGTTTTCAATTCTTCGTTTTCTTGGTGTACTAATGTCCAGTATGTTTCTTTCCCCATTGATGTTGAATTCAGCATTTTCCTCTATTTCACGCTGTGCTAACGAGCTCTCCCATGCTGCCTGGCCGCTCTCCAAACATTTTTCCCTTAAGAAAGGCACTTCCTTCAGGCTTTGCTCTGGAATCACCAACATGTGAGATTGAGAAGCATGGTCACACGGAGCCCCTGAAACTGTAGCACCAGAATTAAAGATCTCTCCATTACAACTATTCAGCATTTCACTGCTCCCAGTTCTTAACACAGCTCCTGAAACAGACTCTGAGTCTCTTTCACTGTTGGAATCGCCTTCTTTTTCTGTCTTTTTCATATTCTCATACTTATTCAAGCCCTTCCATGCATAATTTAATGGATACAGAAAGTTAACTGACCTGTTTTTGTTTGGTTTCTTTAAAGGTTGATTGTGCTCTGTGTCATCCATACTATTGTAGGAAGCATACCTTGAATCCTTGGAAAATAAATTACTTTTAGGCTTTGACCTTAAAGTACTAAGAGGCGGATAGCGTGTGTCACAGACTGAAGAAGCCAGGTGGTTTGAGGATTTTTCTTCCTCACAGAAATTCAGAATTTCCTCATTTTCTGAAGTGGGATTTTTCTCTACATCTCCATTTGATGCTGTACTGAACAAGCTGGTCTTTTCATTATTTTTACGCGGACAGAACTCTTTACTAAAGCAACAGCCCATTGTAAAATCATACTGCTCTACGTCTGTGTAATCAGATGCTTGAATGTATCCACCAAGTTTCACTGCAGCTGAACAGAGGACACTACCCACAAGCCAAAAATAGTAGCGTCAGACTGAGTGACAATAGCATGTGGTTGATTTTCCTCTAACATCCAAAATGTTTGCAGAGACACCAAAAATAGGCCACTGTTACTTTCAGGAGTATCAGAGTTTAATTACCATTTGTGTTCAATTATGAATAAACTGTATAAAAATAATGAGTAACATTTTAACAGTTTATTAGAATGTAAATAATGTACACAGAGCTTTCAAATTAACATTATATCAAATGCAGGAAATATGACAACCAGGCAACTTAAGTAAAATCTCTGCCTATTTTATTTAAGGGGGCAAAGTGTACGGATAACTGTGACATGCTTAAAGCAGCCATCCCCGCCAGAAACCTCTGTTTTGCGCTCCTCTTGGTATCTTTCTCCCCCCCCCCTCCCCACCACCAACCCCCCCCTCCCCACCACCAACCCCCCCCCCCCCCCCCCAGCATGTCCTACTCTTTTTTCTAGAGATAAAAGGGAAACAATTCCCAATACCAGTGCTCTAAAGTTAACTGATGGTATCAGAATACTTTGTTATTATATCATTCAAAAATATATCCCGATAAGCATGTAGTGGCACATATAAAGAAAAGTCAATGATACTCCCAGGTTGGAGAAAAAAAATCCTTGATACCACCAAGAGGGGATGTCTGTAAAACATAAAAGTGGTAGGCACAGACACCCTCACGACATAAAGGCAATATCTCCTGGAGTTAGACATGTATAAAATCGTGTAAATATGTCCGATTTAGTCACGACCATGCTGTTTGGTATCCGAGGTAGCGTGCTCCCAGCTGGCAGTCGAATAAGTCGAATTCCGGACGTGGAATCCCGTGGGGGAAGGAACACGTTGTTCACTGCTTTGAAGCAAAAATAAGGCTGGATCGCGCAAAAAAATATTACAAATATTTATTGAGCCATTGGCAACATGATAAAAATGAGAACAAGCAGAGAAAACTTGACTTGTTTCGCACGTGCGCTTTATCAATGTGAAACACGCCTGAAGTTCTCTGCTTGTTCTCATTTTTATCATGTTGCCAATCGCTCAATAAATATTTTTTTTATATATTTCTGGAATAAAGTCAGATATCGAATTGTAACATTGAAACAGTCATTTCATGTGATGTTACGGTGTGGAGTAGCGTATGCGCTGCTCTTACAAAGGGAAAAGTGCCATTCCGCCTGCTGTTTAGTGAACTGACCAAGTGGAGCTTCATGTATGAACACACTGACAGGACAGGGAGAAAGGTTTAAAGGATCCTTCAGAAAGGAGTATTGCTGGTGTGGGTGCTTAGAGTGGAGCGAGAAAAAGATGGGTCTACAGTTGGGGAAGCTACGAGTCTGTCTGTAAGTAACAGGGGAAGAAAGGAAGACAGACAAGTGTGGGCTGCAGTGGTGGAAGAGATGGACTCCCCTGCTGTGTTAAGGACGCAAAGCTGTTATAATGAGAACCCTGATTGTTTCTCAGTTAAGAAATGAAGCATTACTACATAACAGCCCTGCAACAGCCCTGCCCTCAAAATACTTGTACTAGGTTGAACCTCACCTTAAAGCAGTTTCTGACACGTTGGAGTATTGGAGTTGAGAAAGCCCTGCGGCTTCCTGCTTGCATCTCGACCATGGAAGGTGCAGGACAAGGGTGGAGTTGATATTTCAGTGAGAATGTTTCCTATTCTAAGGCTGAGTCCATAAAGACTGCAGGCGCGCGGAGGCTGAGGGAAAGCGGGTGCTTTCGCTGGCCTTAGTGCGCACGGCGTCCGGGGGTGTGCCAGTGACGCCACGGAGCTGGATCGCCCTCATAGGGCGAAAAGCTCACGTGACCGGCCCTCCGCTCCCTCAGTGACAAAACTTAAATTCAGATGTCTCCTACAAACTCTACAAAGCTTTTGTTTAACATGAAAATTTTATGTTAAAAATGAATCTAGATTCATTGTATCTTGAGATATTTTAGGGGACCAATAATAGGGCTCTTAATAGATTACATTTGAATGTGCAGTGCTCACAGGTTTCTTCTTCGCTTGATCACTGGCGACCATTTTGTCCCCACTGAGCTGGTGTTCTTGCCTGTGTCTCAGGAAGTGTGGAAAACACCAGATTCAGGTAATACACAAAATGAAATGCCAAAACAAGCTAAATTAATGAGCCAGTAGCACAAATTACTGCTTTACCCATGTAAAATGACAGTCCTTTGTTCACTTTCCCTCTTGGGGGGACAACAATTCTTTAAGTAAAACGCAGTTTGTTTGAGGCAGCAAATTCCATTTGTTTCATTGTGATCCAAGTAGGAAGGACAGGGTTTATTTTTATTTTTTTTAAATGGAAAAAAAAAGCTGTTTTGTTACTGCCATAAGTTTTGAACCTGAGCTAAAACAATTTTGTTTATTTATACTGAGGAGCATTACTAGTCATTTGTGATAATGTGCTCCAAAGCCATACATCGTAAAGCAGGTCGGTGAGGTCACTACAATAGTGCCCAATAAAAAAAATTCTGATTACACATCCATTACATGCTGACCCCCCAGATAATTTAAGTGATTGATGTAATGAGATTAAGCTCTCGCATTTGAGCCCACTATAATCAGCATTAGAATAGGGGCTAAACTGATAAGAGGAAACATTCATGGCTATGGTTGTGTGTGAATGCTGTTTGTACACTATATGATTACATCTTGTGAATATTTCTTGGCTGTGCTAGGAACTTTACAAACGTATATGCGCGTTTTAACAGTCACCCCAGCGCTGCCTTCAAAATAAGGAAGAATCCGATATTAAGTTACATCTGCAGATCGAAATGGAGTGCAAATAACAGGTGCAATTCATGTGTCCATCAGTCGACAGCTTCATGGAAAAAGAATAGCACAGATCATTTTGACCATGAATAGTCTGTCCGACATTAAGTCCCTATGGAATACCTTGCACCTGTCAGCCAGACTAGTTACAAGGAGTTTATTGCACTTTCAAAATAAAAAAAATCCATTTGGCTTGAGAAAAAGCAGTTAAGTGAAGTAATCGTCAACTAAAACTCGAGCACTAATAATCAGTTGACGCTTATTCTTACTCAACGCGAGTTATTTTCTTCATTCTTGGTTCACACTCAAAAAGGTATGTTTAAACGTGGCAGGAACTAGCATGGATTGTCCTTTGCCCTCTTCCCAGGCTTAGCTGTATAAGCAGCCCAACACTGACGGATTTGGTGGAATCTCTGAGCTTGGTAAGATAAAAGTAACATTCCTAGTACAGTACATATTTTTATGATCGTGCCCAGAATTCTTAAATCTGCAGTGCTCACATTTGGGAGGCTCTATGGATCAGAGGCTTGTGCGAGTCACACGGAGTGGCACATAAACGGCTTTAATCCGTGCTTAGATAGATAGCAAATATTATAACATTGGGAGCTTTCCAACATTCACATATACATATATGGGATGGACAATAAATACAATATACTTTAGGATCAAGTCAGATTTATTAGGACCCAGCATTTTGTTATGCGCACGCGGGGAGGGAGGAGGGGAAGGGGGGTTGTTTTCGGCTACCCCCTCACCACCTGTCGATAGCTGTCTGTCAGTGTGCATCTGATATTCGCACATACACCACTCCTCTCTCCCCATGCCACAGTGTGCATTAAGAGCGGGAGTGGGAACAATACAGGAGGGCTCTGCCCCTCTCTAACTAGATACACGCACAGTCTCTGCCACCTGCGCTTCGATACCCCTGCTCCCCTCACGAAGCGGCAGTGACTTGACCTGTCAATCACTGCCGCTGCCAGTCCCAACACGCCAGATCCAGTTTTGATGTTAACAGGCATCGCCGTTGATTGTGCAGCAGTGATTGCCAGATCAGGCATCTCTGCGCACAGCACAGACACCTGGAGGGGAATTTTAGGCAACCAGGCTCTCACGATTTCTGCAGCATAAAACAGTATACATGCATGCGAGTGTTTATTTATAAAATGTTTTACCAAGAAGTAATACATTGAGAGTTACTGCTCGTTTTTAAGTATGTTCTGGGCACAGAGTTATGATGACAAATACTTGGTTACAAATACATAGTTACATTAAGTTTGTACTCATATTTAGGTACAAGTCCATTCTGGGTACAATATAGAATCTGCCCGAGTGTAACCTCGTGTGTTTATCAGTGCCTCCGTTTCCACTGACTCAATGTCCTAGTTCTTGCACTGGGGCTACAGATCATAAGGTGCTTAATTACAGCTATGAATGTCAGGTGGCACCATTAATCATGCCCAATGCCACAATGTCTATGCAATGTGTTATTGCCTCCTCTGGCAGAAAATTGGATAAATTTGGTGCTTCCTAAATATCTACCCTAAGAAAGTGTGAAAGCGACTCACTACAGAAGGCACATTCTGTAACAGGCCGCTCCTCTTTACCGTGCACCCCACAACTGGAACAATCTACAAGAGACTCTCACCAGTCTACGTTCTTTCAAAACTAAAGCTGTCTCACATTTTAATCTGGTCTGTAACTGTTACATACGCCTATAGCATATATTATCTTTAACTGTACATGCAATGTCATATATAACATATAACCCTGTTCACTTAATGTAACTATTTGTAACCATGTATTTGTCATCATAACTCTATGCCCAGGACATACTTGAAAACGAGAAATAACTCAATGTATTACTTCCTGGTAAACATTTTATAAACATTCAAGGGTTTCTGGGATCACAATTACCCTAACTGAATTGTTTAAAAATCCTGTAAAATGGATGTGTGTTCATCATTCTATATTCACCCAAATAGGGATAGGGTAATGCTGTGAACATGAATACAGACACCCAGAGCGCAGAGAAAGTCCTGTGTATACAGCAATGCTCAAAATTGTTATGAAGGAGTTCAAGTCCACCAAATAACTGCTTTAAAACTAGGCATTTAATCAGTCAAACAGTATTTAATCAGTACATGAAAAATACTTCGTCCCAAAACAAGAGAAAAGGCTATACTAAAATAAACCTTTATCAGAAGGTGTCGGCAGAAAAATAACCAAATTTAAAAGTGACCAAAGTAAATACAAACAGGTCCCGAGAGTCGGGTTAGCTATTAACCCTTTGAGTGCTGGAGGCGCCAGAGTGCCACAGCACCAGCTGCTATAAGGTGACCACTCTCCAACACAGCCACATGATCACTCTAACTGATGGAACAAAAGGGGAGGAGATCTCCCTGAAGACAACAAGAATTTGTTTTGGACATAGCTACTATGTACCAGGGCACTCAAATAGTTAATATAAAGGACCATCACAGGGAGGAGGCCGGAAGGGAGGGTAGAGAGAGGTACCTGTTCTCGTACCATTCCCCTCAATGAATGTGTCTCCAGGCTCCACACAGGTAGATCAAGTCAACAGTAGGTAATATAATGTAGTTGTTTACACCTTTAATCAAGGATACTCAAATGAGACAACACAGGTGTACGCAATGGTTAAACACCCAGTATCATATCACTTCCTAGTGGTAATGAATTAAGTAACCCATTTAACAAAAGATGAGGCTAATGTATACAGACCATTGGTTTAGAGAACAGCCCCAAATTAGCACAGGTATACTAGAGAAAGACCTACACTCATAACCACCCATGAAAGAGAACAGCCTTCACTTCTTTTTCTGCTGACACTTTCTGATTAAGGTTTATTAACTTTATTTTAAATATATACTTTTTTTTCTTGTGTTTTGGAAACAGAATTTTTCATGCAAGTTTAGTTTTAATGGCAAGTTTTAATGCCGTTATTTGGTGGATTTGGCCACACACACATTCCAATATTGAGGTTCGGTGTGTGCTAAATGGAAGACTCTGCGCTCTTACATTTCTACCCTTTCTGGGTCAACAGTTCTTTATCAAACACACACAAACTCCAGTCCCTTTCTTTCTTACTATTTGGCTTGATAGTTTCGATTTTATCTTCAGGATTGTGGCTCCAAATACAAAAGCAGGAACTGGAAGGGTGGCTCACAACACATGCTCAATGCTCATACAAGAGTTACACGTTAGGCGAAAGTTTGCAAAAATCAGAAACTGGTCCTTCCCAGCCTCATCTTTGCACAATTTATGATTACTGTACTACTCTGACATGCAACTTCCTTAAAGCAGCACCGCATGATCTTGATAACCAACATATGAAACAAAGTGGGGGAAAAAGTATGGACAACAGATTGACAATTTACCGAAAATGTAAATTATATATATAAAAAAAAATAAAAATACAAAAAAAACCACAGGCCTTCATCACATGGCTCAACTTGCTGCCGATCATAAAGGCAATTTTTTTTTCTTTTCAAATCAAGTTTGCAGACCTGGCATGGTTTTGTATCCTGTGAGCCATTATTTACTTTGTATCTACATTAAACAAATATGCCCTACAAGGATACTGTAGGGACAAAAATAAAAAAAGGAACAATATAATCAATACAACAAATGAAAGGGGAAAGGGAACATTTGCACAGGGAAGTGTACTAAGATATTTGCTATTCCTAAACAGTGCAATATGGCCTTTGGTTTGGAGAAAGTTCACCCCATGAAGAAAAGCAAAAAAGTCAACACTTTAGGATAAACCCTTTTAACATTAAAGGGCCAGCAATGCAAACAATACTTTTAGATACTCAATACCCGACTAGCCCCCTCGCTATCCACCTTTAAGACCCACCTTAAGACACATCTGCTTAAAGAAGCATATGAGTAGCACTGGATAATCATGGACACATGACACAAAGCTTGGCCTCCTGCAGACGCACTTACTAGTATTCCCTCCTACTGTCTCTGTACGTTCTCCCTACCTACCAATTAGATTGTAAGCTCCTCGGAGCAGGGACTCCTTCCTTAATGTTACTTTTACAGTATGTCTGAAGCACTTATTCCCATGATGTGTTATTTATATTTGCTATTTATATGACATGTATTACTACTGTGAAGCGCTATGTACATTTTATGGCGCTATACAAATAAAGACATACATACATACATACAGATGCGTCACCGTGGACACAAACATTCAATGAATACTTACGAGATGAGAACTGTCTTTGGCTTCTTGGACTTGCTGCACCTGCGGTTCAGCCACAACTTTAGTATCCTGATCAGAAGTCATGAGCCGTCTCCTTCTTGGCTCCTCAGAGAGAACGAGTCACCCCAGAAAGCTGAAGGAAGAGGAGGAAGTATGCATTACACCATTTGTTTTTCTTCATAGTTTAGAAAAACATGCTTGATTAGCTTATCTAGAAGGACAGCAGTCTGGAAGAAACAAAGATTATTCACCCTGGAGCATGAAAAACAAACATTTCCATCACCTTTGAAGTTTAGAACATTTTAAAAGGGGCAGTCCAACCTAGAAGATACCATTGGCGTTTCAAAAAAAGAAAGCCCTAAACTACGGTCATGAGGCAGCAGTGCTGTTCAAAGACTTTTTTAATGGCAAGAGGTGTACTGTAATGTTTCATACATCCAGGAACATTTCAAATGACCATACTTCAATATATTGTAAGTATTGATAACATCTGTACCAGAATGTCATTACCTTAGATTTATAGTTTCATTGTGAAAAGTGTGCAAATAAATGAGCTAGGGCAGACAGTCCAAGAGCAACACCAATGATTTTTGGAGATGGATTTGGCCCAGAGGCCTCAAGTTCAAGATTCCTATTCTAGCATATACAATAGAAAGCATGTCACAAAGCACGCTTCATTTGTTCCAGTGACGCAGAGATTAGATTCATAGTTGGGGACATTTAGGTGTGTCCACAACTCCTAAAATAACGCTACGAGAAACAAAGTATATATTCTTGTACTTAATATTGTTCTAGATTGTACACAGGGCTGTACAGTATACACACTTTGCTCCTTCAGAGCTCACAGCGAGAAGAAAAGATTTGCAGAACGCCACAAGAAACAGACATTGATTCATTCCATATTCACCAGCTTCCAGAACAATAATTTTAGCTAATAAGTGTACCCAATTGTCAACATTAACCTCTCCATTGAAACACAAAGCAACAGGATAAACCTAAGGCTAAGTCACCAGTGGCCACAGCGTGGTGCGCGACAGCTGTACGCGACACACCAGGTACAGCCCTCTATCGGCCAGGCCCGGTACACGTGTGTGTGTGTGTGTGTGTGCGTGCGCTCACATTCCGCGATGACGCGTCATCTGGCATAGAAGACCATTTGTCTTTCCGTGCCGTGACGTGATCACATGGTCGGCGGGCAGCCAATGGATGGGCAGATATGCCCAGTCATGGCCGCAACCCCCCACCCCCCGGCTTTCATCTGTGCACGCGACGCCAGACGCGCGTGCAGCAGTGAATACTGAGGCCGTAGCCTTACAATGAATGTAATACAAAAGGAGAAGTAAACTTGTTAATAAAATTAATTTAAAATTTTTTTTTACAAATTTGATCTCGAGTGTTTAAACCATTAGTTTTGCATTCAGTTCATTATATAATACAAATCTGCAGTAAACATATGGGAAATAAGTTATTACTTATTTGCTTTTCAAGATCATATTTCTCAAACCATCATATTGGCTGGGCCTTTAAACTTTACATTTCAGGACGTGCAGTCTCTTTCTACAAAAGAGCTGTGTAAAACCAAATGCATTTGTCCCACAGACAGTTTTAGAATTCAAGATCGGCTCCATGTAATAACTCAATGTTCATTACCGTTCTAAATGGCAACCGTTACACCCCTCTCTTATAGCTAATTAAGTACTATAAGAGCAGACTCATAGCTAACCTCAGAAGAGCCAAAACACATGGGCAGGTGACTACATTTGAGGTGCTTCACCAATATACAGCCTTCCAATACTCAGGGAGCACTCTAGTAACTCCATCTAGCAGCAATTACTGGATTTTAATAGACCTTTAAAAAAGATGTAAAGCTACAAACAACGGAGAAGTGTCTTTTGTCGTTAATACTGTACCAAGATTACTCAATGAGAACAGGAGTGGTCAACACCAGATCTCAAGGGCCAACCAACAGGTCAGGTTTTAAGTATATCGCTGCTTCAGCACAAGACTGTGCCATCTGTGCAGAAGCAGGGAAATCCTGGACTGTTGGTTGCACTTGCAGACTGGAGTTGCCCAGCCCTGCTGTAGCATGCTCATCATAAAATGTCCCTAGGTGCTTGGAGAAATGAACATCACAGTGGATGTGAGCTGCTGAATGAATCACTTGCCTGACTGGAGCAGGAAACACATTGCCTTAGGTCACTTAACTATGGAATTATTTTACCCATGTAACATTATATTATATATATATATATATATATATATAAAAAATTAAAAAGCAAGTAGTGGAGAAAGTGCTCACATAACTTTCTTTATAAAAATGGTGTCAAAAGTTTTATTTTCTTCCACAGCAGTACTTAAATGCATGGATTGTCAAAAAGCGTGTCCCAGGAGATTGTTATCATGCATACTATGTTAAAAGGCACAAGAACAAAACCTGCTTTTTTCTTGTATACAAAATACACGCAACGCTAGTCCCTGTATTGCAGAGCTTACCATTGATTTGTTTGCCTGCCACACAGGAATAGAGTTGATCAAAGAAACAAAAAAGCAGCCATTTTGTCGAGCGCTCCATAATATTCCAGTCATAACAAGGATACTCCATTCCTAAAAAGATGACATGTACAGCCCAAATCTACCAGACAATTATATTGATTTTGCAACTATAGTAAACTTGGTAAATATTTGCCCAAAGGAATCTCAGATTTTTCTGTCCAAGTTTCAATCTTCACATTTCTCTGCCTCTTAAAAATGCAGTCCACAAGGTGCTTTAAAAATAAGCAAAAAATACATTTGTTTAATATATAAAGCCTTTGATTACCTTTATTGAAAACTAATTATCTAAGCTGCCGATCGATTAGTTCTTCCATGATCGACGGAAAGATCCTGCTTCCCAGGGTTCACTAAATGGCTGCATTTTAGTTCAGTTAGTGTAATTCTGCAGTTACAATGTATTCTTATATTACTATGGTATCATTATCTATTACAGTTTGCAGCTCCAACTGCTGGGAATATTGGCAACAAATGATCAAACAGGAAAGTGTGACAAAGATCTTAGGCCATGGTTATACCTAAAATCGACCGGCGTGAATCCAATGAAACCAAACATATCTATCGCAGCGGCCGCACAGCGCCGAAATGCAAAGCGGCAGACTGGTGAAGAGACATGAAAATGTGTTTTACCCAGGCGATGGCCGCGTCACATGAGCGGTTCAGCCAATATATATAAATATAGAAATATATATATATATATAATTCCCCAAGAGAGACCAGACAGAACTGATCTGGAATAAAGCAGATCTGACTCTGGGATCTCTTGTATGGATCACAAACTAAGGCCTGGACTCACGTTGGGAATACCCAATGGCTATGGTTTGAAAAACCAACAGAGTGATCCAATTGTAACCCTCTCATCCAAAGCCCCAAGAGAATGAATATCCTTTCTAGTGTTAAGTTATTAGGTTTTTCAACCTTTTTTTTTTTTTTTCAATGTCCAATTACGTTATAAAGTTATATACAAAGCTGGACCTACCATCGGTATAGGTGTTAAACAGTGTTTAAATTTCCTGAAGAGAAATACGGCATGCACGGCAAAGTTACTAGATATACCTCAGAGGGTATATAACAATATACTTTAAATGCTGTTTAAGTCTGGGACACATTTAGTCAGTTACACTTGGCCTTTGCCCAGCTTTGTTGGGAGCTTAGTGCTCTCCCCCCCTCTCCCCAAGGTCACATCATGTAGTGCGTGTCCCGCTTGCGCAAGCCCACCAAAAGCTCTACTCAGGCTCCCACCCCTTGGGCTCTGGGTTGGGATGTCACATCTTCCCAGCCAATTCCGCCACACATCCCCTCCCCAAAGTTTGGACTCCTGTTATTGTTCTTTTTTTATAATGTCGGGGTCCATATGGCATAAGGGGTCTTCTCATAAGAATAGCTTCAGGAAGAAACTAAAATGCCAAAAATGTGAAATCCCTTAAATCCATGATGAAGCTCTGAGCTTCAAAACAAAGTCCCCTACCAAGCCCATGAGTGACCAAATAATTAACTTAAGGAAGGAACTGAATCTAATACGGATAGAACAGGCGCAAAAATCACTGAGGTGGACATCCAAGAGATCCTTTAAGAGGGTCAAGAAGTAGGACACCATGCTGGCCAGGAAACAATGGATGGATCACACAGCAAACCAGACCACCTCACTCAGAACAGAATCAGGACTGGTAACGAACAACCCAGGGGAAAAAGGGAATGTAAAATATTTTATGGTACACTATGACAGACAGAAAATAGACCGTGCAGGGGAGACAGCATGAGATTGAACAAACTTCCTAAAAGCTAGTGTACTGCCTCAAGTATCTCGACACAAGAATGCTAAACTTAATGCACAAACTAAAAATAATGACATTGAGCTGGTTATTAAAACCCTGAAGGGCTTTATAGCCCCAGGCCCTTAACAGTCTGTTGAAAGCATATTATACATTTTGTGATATACTTATCCCCTAACTGAACAATTCCCAAAGAAATGCTCCTGGCTGCCATCTGATCAATAAAACTGGGAAAGACCTGAATGATTGTGAGAACTACCATCCTATAACCTGATAAATGTGGATATTACCATTTTAGCAACAAGGCTCAATGGCCTACTTCCAAGGTTGTTTTACCCGGACCAGGTGAGATTTATTCTGGATAGACAGCCCCCAGACAACATCAGAAGGTTTTTAGATTTAATTCACATGGCTAAAAGGGGTAACTCTTAGACATTGAAAAGGCGTTTGACAGAGTAGATTGGAGCTATCTTCTTACAACGCTATGGGCTTTTGGATTCAGGGGCAATTTCACTAACTGGATTAAACTTCTCTATAGATTCCCAGAAGCTTTTAATAGAAATGCAGGACAACCCTCCGAGACGTTCACCATCTTAAATTGAACAAGACAGAGTTGTCCTCTTTCCCAGCAATATTTGAGCTCACAATTGCGCATTTGGTTAGAACAGTTCGTAACAACAACAAAAAATGGCCTAGTGGAACCCTCATGTAGTTCAGCCCTGATATGGCTACCCAAAAAGTCCAGACTAGATATAGATAGTTGGCAGGGTACTAACTCCCACTCGCTGAAAACATGGCACAGAGTATATTTGGATAGAGGTCTCAACTGCCTGTACAGGTATGCTCCACATTTGTGAAAACCCAGCTTCCTCCTTATCACGGAGCACTTCTGGTGGAAAGCAGGGATGCACGCCGTTTAGCAGACTCCGTTCATTAGCTTTGCCCAGATCAGACACTTCCTCTAGTACTGGTACAGCGTCTGATTCAGGAGAGTGCAGTCTTTGAAAAGATTTGCACTGCCACACCATTTGCAAAGCAACTAATCTCACTTCTATATCTTGAGCTTCTACCTAACACAGAGGACAACGAACAAATACATATTAGACAGTGGGAAGATTGTGGAGAGCAGATGGAAATACAAGAATGGGCAGAACTATGACACACACTGCCGCCATAACTCACCGCTTGACTGCCACGTGTGCCCCAACTCCGGTGCCATCTTTGAATTTCTGAGTCCTGCGCTCCATGTCCCACGCACCCTCATCAATGTCCCTCGCGAAACATTTAAAGATGATGCATCGTAGTGGCGGGCATGCGGGACTCGTAGTGGCGGCCGCAAGGGTCATTGACCAGGGTGTGTAGGACTAACATTTAAAGATGGTGCCGGGGTAGAAACATGCGGCGCATGGCGAAAATTCAAGCTGTGAGGTGCCCACCGGCGAGTTGACGTGGCGGCAATAGAATATTCCATTCCGCTTGACCTCGCCCTGTATACACAAATTCCATAAACAAACCTCTCCCTTATGCTTCTGGGGATGCAATTACAGAAGGACTTTTTTTCACACATGGGAGTGCCAGATCAAAGTGTTCCGGACTGAGTTGTTCGCACATACAGGGTTCATCTTCAACACCCTCACCATGGGAAGCACTTCTACATAGGAGGCCCCTAAAGACCAACAGTAGGCAGAGGAAGCTAATCAATCATTTTCACGACGGTGAGATGTGTCATTGCGCAGGTATAAAAGGGGCTGATTCCCAATACATCTACCATTATTGCTAAAGTATGGAATCGGAGAGATCACCAAGCCGAACGGAATGAGGTATATTATTAATGCCTTCCATTTACTGCAAATCTCAAATATTTTTGGTGCTCTCGCATACATATGTGCAGGTATGCATCAATATAAATCTATTGAAAATAACCACTCCTCAGGCTCGACTTCTTGAATTATGTTGTTCAAGGCTTTGGAGGAAATTGAATTTCAGGATCTCCGAAACCGATTGTGGAGGCTATTGTACAATTTTCAGTTTACCTTTATGGGTTGTGCCCATACAGTAGCGAATGAAGGTACTCTCTCTGCCCGCATAATGCAGGGCTCTCGCTAATTCGATCTGGCAACTCTTAAAAAATCCTCATTAGGGCCACGAAAAAGGCTACTTTGTCCCCCTCTCGATATTTGCTATTGAGCCAAAGGCCTTCCAGTTCGGTAGGATTTTGCTTTCCTATAAAGGCATTCGATCTTCCTGAGGCAAAGAATATTCAATTTCTTTCTTGGCAAAAAAAGGCACTCTCACTGATACCTTAGCTATTATTAGGAGGTCAAGTTTTCACCCAAACTTGCAAGTCGAACAGTGCTCTTTCTTGCTGCCACTGACAAGGCCATGTTTCTTGCCGAGACGCACTACATCCAGCGATGCTTCTTATATACATAGGTCGGTCGTCCTCTTGATTTCTGATAATACCGATAGAATGAAGGTTCTCTTGACCACTTTTCAAAGCCTCTGCCAGATTGCCTAGCAACATTCATATGGCTCTGAAAAATTAGGCTGTTGCTACTATAGGCTTGCAAGTGAGACACGCTGCTAGAAAGGATTTCTTCAGGACACACCATCCTTCAACCCAATGTCATGAAATGCCACTGCATCTTTCACTGGTAATGTAGCCTTTCCTGCAGCATGGCCAGTTCAATCGTTCACCTTCAAGGAATTTTCCCAACTTCTGACGTCTATGAAAAGAAGGGATACATCTTGGTAAGTGTCACTGGGTGACCAATTTCTCAGGCTGAATCCACTCAGTCCCCATGATCAAATAAATCACAATACTCGCCTTCCAGTCCTGCTATAGCGCATCAGACTTCTCTTACGAAGATGCTCCTCGCCTATCTAGGCTTGTTTGGGACCTTAATCTCTTCTGAGTCCATTTAGCCACAATGTGAGAGACCGTTTCCGTCATTCAGGATAGGAAAGTAGAAATCTGGTCGCCGAGCCTCAGGCTGGCCTTTCCAGACTGTACTTCTGCTGGAGCTTCATGAGGGGAAGAGACTGACAACGCACCAGATTGAACTGCACCAACAGTCCTGGTGAGTCCCGATTTAAAACAAAATACTGCTGTGCTGTAGAATAAAAAAATAAAAAAAGGAGACTGCCTCTGCAGGGAAAGGGAGGGGCTTATATACCAGGTGCCTGCAGAAGAGTTTTCCCTTGCCAGTACCAATTAGTACCCACTGCCATGTGGAGAACAGGAAAGTTTGCAATGATCAGGAATAAAATGGATAATGCAACTAAATTTATATTGCTGGAGATATTCCGACATGAACGGTGTAGTTCACAGCACAGCTATATTGTGTTTTTCTGTTAAAATAGATCTTAAAAAATGTATACCAGACCAGGAGTAATAAGGATACTTCAAAAACGTAGTCTGAGGAGCCAGTGTTGTGGTTTATTAAAAACAAATTTTTTTTTTAAAGCATACTTCTGGCCAAAATGATATTAAATATTTAAAAAATAATTTCTGACACGCTGTAGATGCCATGGTATCACTATACTGATACTGTAGCTTGCAAAAGTATTCACCCACTAGCAATAATGTCACATGTTGCTGAATGACAGTGTATGCACAGTTTTTCAAACCAACACTTTTTATACAAAGCTATACTGGTTCAACGTAACACTGTTATATGAGGAGGAGGTTAAATGTCAGCAACGGAAATGTACAACATTACATTTAATCGTTGAATACTTATGCAAAGTCAGTACTTGGTATAAGTACATTTTGCAGCAATTACTGCTAGGAGTTTTCTTTGATCGGTTTCCAACAGCTTTGAACAGCAGGATGGTGACTTCTTTGCCCATTCTTCATGGGGAAAATGTATCCAGTTCTGATAAGTTTGTTTGGGATCATCGATTGACTGCAATCTTCGAGTCTAGTCATAAATGTTCGATAAAATTCAAGTCAGGACTTTGACCGGGCCACTCTGGAACATTACTTCTCCTTTTCAACCACGCCAGTGTGGCTTTGTGCTCATTGTCCTGCTGAAAAGTGAATTTCCTCCCCAGTTTAGTTTTGGCTGAATGAAACAGGTTTTCATTTGCACCATCCATTCTCCCTTCTATCCTGACAAGCTTCCCAGTCCATGCTGCAGAGAAGCATCCCCATAACATGGATGTTGCCACCACCATGCTTGACAGTTGGGATGGTGTTGACTGGCTGATGTGCAGTGTCACGGGAGACCAGTACTTTTTCACAGAAACCACCGGGATTACTAGCAACAGACAGGACAAAGTTATTGAATAAAATGGGGTTTATTCTGGCATGCCAGACGACAAACAAAGATGTACAAAACACGATACAATATCAACAGGGGGCCTGGGGAGTAGACTCTACCCTCGCTAGGTGCAGGGGCCTGCTTCAAGGCGGCTTGTCCTGTCCGCTTCTCGGTCAGGATCTCCGAGGGCTGATCACACAGCAGCCCCTCTGAGATATCTCTCCAGCTGGTCACTGTAAAAGATCAAACTCCTTTACAGAATGTCTCTATGTCTCTCTGATAGTCCTCTGAGTGTAGATCTCCACACTCCTTCCCAGAATGTCTCAGTCTGTTAGCCTCTCTTGCTCTCAGATGCTCTGATGGTAAATCTCCTTCTCTGATCAGCAGCACCCCTTATATAGCCCTCTGTGGCTATCCATTGCATGGGAGGGGGCTGCTGGACAATCAGAGCACAAATTAAGTTAGTGCCACAACAGCCAGAGGGCGTGCGGAGAACCCATCCCCATCCCTGATTAAAATCAGAGTCCCCTCTAAACAAATGTACACATAATCCAATTAGCACTTTACAGGGCTGACTCCCAAATTACATCACAGAACAATGTTGATTCACTAAACTGTGGGATTGCATTTACAGAGAATAACAAATACAGACTTTGAAATACATTCTTACAGACATGGAAATACATTTACACATTCCCTGTTCTTCCCCAGATAATTAAAGTACATTTGGCCAAAATAAGCCTTACAAAGGTGGCCAGGTTACATAGATTTAGGGGTAGCTAGCTGGGCTTCATCCCAGTTTTGTGATGCCAGCTAGCCCTACCGTTACATGCAGTGTTTAACTTACGCTAGACACAACACTTGGAATTTAGACCAAAAAGTTAACTTTGTCTCATATGACTACAAAACCTTTTTAAACATGTCTGCAGTATCATCTATATCCAGGGTGGGCAACTCTGTCGCCATTTGCCACTTGTGGCGAATTGGCAGTGAAACTGTGGCGAACAGGGCTGCCGGGACTCCCTGATGGGTGGGGGGGGGGGGGGAGGATTTCTAACTTTCCTAACTGGCGGCAGGGGGAGATGATATGCAGCGGTGGAAGATGGTAAGCTGCGCGGAGATGGTATGTGGCACCCGGCTGACAGTATTAGCCGGTAACAATTACTTGTGAGAGTCAAAGCAGGACAGCAGGGGAGGTGCGCCATCTAGCAGCCTGACCCGGAACTTCCTGTCTGCTACCTCACGGCTCCTCTCCCCGTGCTGCTCCTGCTCTGACTCAAGAGATTATACTACCAGACAAGGTAGGCATGGTTGGGAGGACTGGGAGAGATATGAGGTGGTGAGGGAGAGATTTGAGGGGAGAAGGGTGAAATGGGAGGGGGCTGTGAGAGATGTGAGGGGGGCTGTGAGAGATGTGAGGAGGGCTGGGTGAGATGTGAGGAGGGCTGGGTGAGATGTGAGGAGGGCTGGGTGAGATGTGAGGAGGGCTGGGTGAGATGTGAGGAGGGCTGGGTGAGATGTGAGGAGGGCTGGGTGAGATGTGAGGAGGGCTGGGTGAGATGTGAGGAGGGCTGGGTGAGATGTGAGGAGGGCTGGGTGAGATGTGAGGAGGGCTGGGTGAGATGTGAGGAGGGCTGGGTGAGATGGGAGGGGGCTGGGAGAGATGGGAGGGGGCTGGGAGAGATGGGAGGGGGGCTGTGAGAGATGGGAGGGGGGCTGTGAGAGATGTGAGGGGGGCAGTGAGAGATGTGAGGGGGGCTGTGAGAGATGTGAGGGGGGCTGGGAGTGATGGGAGGGGGCTGTGAGAGATGGGAGGGGGGCTGTGAGATGGGAGGGGGGCTGTGAGAGATGGGAGGGGGGCTGTGAGAGATGGGAGGGGGGCTGTGAGAGATGGGAGGGGGGCTGTGAGAGATGGGAGGGGGCTGGGAGAGATGTGAGGAGGGCTGGGTGAGATGGGAGGGGGGCTGTGAGAGATGGGAGGGGGCTGTGAGAGATGGGAGGGGGGCTGTGAGATGTGAGGGGGCTGGGTGAGATGGGAGGGAGGCTGTGAGAGATTTGAGGGGGCTGGGAGAGATTTGAGGGGGCTGGGTGAGATGTGAGGGGGCCTGGGTGAGATGTGAGGGGGCTGGGAGAGATGTGGGGGGGGGAAGGGCTGTGAGAGATGGGAGGGGGGCTGGGTGAAATGGGAGGGGGCTGTGAGAGATGGGAGGGGGGCTGTGAGAGATGGGAGGGGGGCTGTGAGAGATGGTGATGAGGGGGGTTAAATGAGATGGTGATGAGGGGGTGAGGAGATGAGGAGGAGGGTAGTGGTGGCGTATAGGGGGCTGAGAGGATGAGGGGGGTTGCGGTCTGAGGGCGTGTGCTTGCTGTGCCGTGCGCGCGCCAGTTATAGTTGGCTGAGGTTAGGGCAGGGAGCGTGGAACCGGCCGATGGGGGGGAAAGATGAGGAAAATAAAGATTTTACGCCACTACCACCACTGAAGTGTGTGTGCGTGTGCGTGTGTGTGTACAATGTTAATAAATAATTTATTAAAGCATTTCTTTATTTATTTCAAATGTATTTATAACACACACACACACACACACACACACACAGCATGCGTCACGTGCACGCGTGTTCGCACGGGCGCACACACTATAGAACGGCCCTGAGAATTTATAAACTTGTTCAAACAGTGTGTTTAAAATGTTTGCATGTGCAACATAATACCTCAATTTGTACATTGTGTGGCTATTTTCACTTCTAATTCGCCACACCTGTGGCTACATTGAAAAATAGGTTGCCCACCCGATCTATATGCTTTCTTGCAAACTCCATATCCGATTTAAGATGAGTCTTTTTGAGTAATAGCTTTCTTGCCACCTGGCCGTGCAAGTATGTATGTAGGGACCGGCTTATTGTTGGGTGTGAACATTCACTCACATCTCAGATACAGAACTTTGAAGCCAACAATGATCATGAGAGATTTACAGAGTGACATCCCAAACCAGTTTCCTGCTTGCCCATCTGCACAGTTTGGGAGAGCGACTTGATCTGGGTAGTAGTGTCTGGGTGTTATGATGCATCTTCCACTTCTTAATGATGGACTTCACTGTGCTGAGGGGGGAAATCAGCGCCTCTGAAATTCGTTAACCCTACTCTGTGTCAATCATTTTATCTGTGACTTGTTTCGAAAGTTCCTTGATTTTCACGGTTGCTTTGTTGAATCACTGAGTTGCAACTAGAAAGTATTTATATACCAGAGGGAAATGACCTACAAGTTAAACCACTTTTATTACACAAAGGCTGAAACAATTTCAGTCATTTTGTGACCTTTCAAACAATTCATTTGCACCTGAGCTGATTCAGGGCTGCAGTATTAAAGGGGTTGAATACAATCTGTTTTTCTCCGTACATTTTAATTTTTTTATTTTCTATAAGCATTTTCTAACTTAAATTACTTTGGAGGCGTTTTTGTAGATTCTACATGTAAAGTCTCATTTTAAAGTCTTGCGGAGTACACTCAGGTGCCAACAATTAACAGGGGGTAATTACTTCTGCAAGTCACTGTATGGCTTAAATATTTTTTTCTTCAAACTCAATTTCAAATGATAAACAGGTTCTGACTGATATTTGAAGAGGTGTGTCCTGGGATCACATGCCTTTTACAGAACACTGTTTTGCATGTGTCTTTTCTGGGACAAGGACAGTGGAATTAGTGTTAGTGCTGTTTGTTGACAACATTGCTCACTTGGTCACCAGGTGATGTGACTTTTAGCAAGGTTTCACGTGGGTGCCTCAACCTGTTACGCTAGTAATCCGATGTGCACTGTATCAATATATTCACAAACCACAACCTTTTCACCGGGTTTCAGAGCACATCATGTTCAGGGAGTTCATGTCTCAAGCAGCACAATGTGTTAGTAACTGCTTTGTGGGACATTCTCAATATTAGGAAATGCATGTGGATGTAACCCCCAGTGTCTGCAAGCAACACAGGACGCTGCCCCATAACTTGTATGCTCTCTACAGGACATGTGACTGTGATAAGACAGTAAGAGCTGGTGACGAAGGAGAGAATGAGGAGAGGGTGGTACCAGGAGGGGCAGCCATGACAGGGTCAGTCCATGCAGGACCCTGAAGAGAGAGGGAACTGCAGGGAGAGAGTTGCCCTACTGGACCAGTACATGCAGCAGGGGACAGCAGAAACCAAAACCTGAGATTGCAGAAGGAAGGAGACAGACAGAGGCTACAGCAGAGAGAGATTAGAGAGTCCAGCTGTGCAGGATTTACATCAGGTTGGAGTGGGTGAGCTACCCCACAAAGGATACAAGCTGCAGTTATATTTGCACCACAGTTTAATCTTTGTGAAGCGCAGGCCTGCAAAAAACACACACACACACACACACACACACACACACACACACACACACACACACACACACACGCACACGCTCCAACAATTGTGCTATCACACGAGTCTACAGGTCAGTACCACCAGGACTGGGAGGCCTGACAGAGATAAACTCTATAAACTGTTTTGTGCAGCATTCACACATTTATAGTTTGATTAAGTATAGGTGTATGTAGTGATTCTGAGGTTGAGACACAAAACTGTAATGAGAATTTTACATCAGGTAGTGTTAGGACCTGCTAATGGTCATGCATTGATGTGGCTTGCAGGATTATAACTCTTTGGCCAAAGGGTTCAACTAAATGACCCTTTTTCAAGAGAATATATAAGTATTTCCCTGTGTATTTTTGTCATATTGGATGTAGCATTGGGCTTTTCTGTCTTGTTGAAAGATAAACAGCAGAGAGATCTCATAAGTAGAACCTTTTCAATTTGGGTTAAGGTTGCAAGTGACGTACCTCAAGGTTAGG
Organism: Ascaphus truei; assembly: GCF_040206685.1. Lineage (NCBI taxonomy): Eukaryota > Metazoa > Chordata > Amphibia > Anura > Ascaphidae > Ascaphus > Ascaphus truei. Next base: position 436,268,842 of record NC_134484.1, on the reverse strand, counting down.
TACTGGGCCACTGCTTTTTAATGTGTTTATTAATTAATGACCTTGAGGTTGGCATAGAAAGTCTCGATATGTGTTCACGACACCATATTATGTACAGTAAAAATCAGAGCAGGATGCAATTTGTCTACAGAAGGACTTTGATAAAGTGGAAGCTTTGGCAGGTAAGTTGCAGATGAGGTTTAACACAGAAATATAAGGTTATACTTTTGGGAAGCAAGAATAAGCGGCCTACATGCAAACTAGATGGGTCAAAGTTAGGTCAATGCATGAAGGATTTAGAAGCGATTGTAGACAGCAGGCTTAGCAATAGTGCTCAATGTCAAGCAGTAACTGCAAAGGCTACAAGGAGGTTATTTTGCATAAAATGGTGTATGGATTGACGGGAAGACAGCATAATTTGTTAATCGTGTTAATATATATCCTTCGTAAGACCACCCCTTGAACATACTGTAGTGTATAATTTGGGGCACCACTCTATAGATAAAAGGAAAAAAACAGGCAAATTAACACACTGTATCCCTTTTTGCTTCTTGTCTCTTTTAAAATGGACCCCTATAAAAACTTATGCCTGCCATATTACAAGGCAATAACTATATACAAATATATTAAGGGTCAATACAAGTAACTTTGAAGAGAACTATTCATCCCAAGGACAGTACAAATGACACTGGGTCAACCCTTGAGATTGGAGAAAAGGAGTTTTCCCCAGCAGAAAAGTAAAAGGGTTCTTTACAGTAAGAGCAATTAAAAAATGTGGAAAAAAACACCCATGTAGACTGATGGCAGGTACAACAGATCTTACAGGAAAAGGTTACCTTTTTTTTTTTTTTTTTTAAAGAAAGGATAGGTATAGAGATATACAAAATACGGTAACAGGAAAGATGTTGATCTAGGAAGAAATCTGGAGTCATGAAGGAATTTATTTTTCCTCTTAAGACATAATTGTATAAAGTTTCACTGGGGTTTTTGTTTGCCTTCCTCTGGATCATTGTTCTGTAAACACAAATATAGGAGTAGTATCTCCATCTTGAAAATTTAACAAGGGTTAAATTTCATGGACATGTACAATAGCATATTTAACAGAATGTTTTTTTATTTATGGGGAATTAAGCGACTTGCCCCATTTTAGACAGAGCGTTCTCTGGCGTTGGAGTGGTTGGGTGTTTATTTTATTTTTTACTTTATTTTAAACATTTTCTTAAAATTATAAAGGTGAATGGGGAAAGATAAAAAAAGAAATAGGGATGAGGAAGTCATGGTACAATTCATATACATTTCTATTTGATCATAAATGTACAATTCAGATAAAATACATGTACATATTTACACGATCAAATTCTAATATATTGTGAAGATTCCCAGAGAAGCAAAATCTCAGGATTCAGCAAAAGATCCATTTAATAGACTTGATTTTTGCAAAATCACTCATTAGTGGAGGTTCTTCCTTTTTCCAGAAGTTAGCTATAGTGCATATGGTGTGAAGTCAATATTTGGAAACGTTTAGATATGTTTTGGGATTTGTTTTTATAAAATAATTATGTAAATGGATCTCTTTAAATTGTTTGATGGGTTAATTCTTCCATTAAATCAAAGATCTTGGACCAAGTCAGACGTTTTGGGACAAGACGACCAGATATGCATCATACTACCAACTTCACATCCTCTACAGCATCTACTGGAATTTTGTGGATATTTTACATATCCCATCTAACACTAGGCAACATAACATTTACATCTGTCACTAGGTACCAAAGTTGTAGGATGTTCTATCAATTCTCTTTTATATTCGTACAAATTAAAGCTGCAGTTCAGTCAATATCCTGCATGTGTGTTTTTTTTAATAAATCAGTTCGGTAGTAAGAAAAAATACTTTTAGCATTTTCTGTTTTTAAAAAAACAACTTTGAAAGACCAATTTTCTTGTATTATATTTTAACAGCCATTTGCTAAGGCACTGACCCTTCATGTCCTGTCACAAGCCCTGGCCCACCCCTTTGTCAGCACTGCCCTCCCTCTAGCACAGCGGTGCACAAACTGTGGGGCGCGACCCCCAGGGGGGGCGCGAGACTGCCGGTGGGGGGGGCGCGGGGTTTACAGAGGCCCCGCGCGCTTCCCGAAGGCACTTAAATTAAGTGCCCGGGGAGCTGCAGGGCCTCTGTAAACCATACTTACCCGTGACTCCGGCGGCTTCCTTCTTGCGTTGCCATGGCAACGCGGCGGAGGTCATGTGACGTCACGTTGCTATGGCAACGTGACGTCGTGACGCCGGAGGGCGGGTCAATGGTGGTATGGGGGGGCGCGGAAGAGAGGGGACCGCCGGCAGGGGGGCGCAGGGAAAAAAGTTTGCGCCCCCCTGCTCTAGCACATGTCAGTGCAGAATTGCTCATGAATATTCATGAGCTTCCACTGACAGACAAGCAGAATATAAACAGATCCCTTCACTAATTGTGTCACCAAATTTCGACCTATCAATACATGGAGAACGAATTGACCTGCAGCTATACAGTTCTTTAGGTAATTAGAGATTGCCCACATGAAACTATTGAAGTAAAAAAAAAAATAAATAAATAAAAATAAAAAAAAGACTGAATTGCAGCTTTAAGCTTTCAAGAGTTTGTGGATATGGCTTCCCATTCTTCTAATGGTATACTCAAAAGTCATTATTTTTCCGATTTAAATATATATAATAGATACATGCTTTGTAAGAGAAGGTACACACGCTTTCATAAAGGAAGAATCCATGCACAATTATTAAAAAGGCAAAAATGTCTCCCAATCTATTTCTAGGTAAATTCAGAGAGCGTATGAAAAGTCTTCGTTGTAGGAAGCGGAAAAATTCAGATTTGGTAAGATTACATTTTGTTCCACAATCAAAACAAATGTTAGTCTTAATTACAGCTTCTTGCCAAGAGGAGATATTTCTGTATTCACATCCACCTGGAAATTGTGGATTAGAAAATAATGGGAACATTGGGGATTTGAGTTAGACCAGATTTTTGGCCCATTTGTCGTAGTAGGAGAGAAAGAAATTGACAGAATGTCACAAATCTCTGGCCAGTTTTGATTTGGGAAACCAAAGTATATTTTTTAATGGGGTGGGGGATTATGTGCCCTCAATTTCCACCCATCATTTGGGATTTGTTTTGGAGTGCCAGTCAATAATAGGTGAAAATTATGCAGCTGCTAGGTAAAAGTTTAAAGTAGGAAGGGCCAAACCAACGTTTACAAATCGGTCTCTAAAATAGTCAGAGGTTCTTGATTTCTTTCAAAACCATTTGAATTTATTTTTGATTAAAAAATATTCAACGCTCTGATGAATAGAAACTGGAAGGGCCCAAAAAAGGTACAGTAATCTGGGAAGTAAATGAATCTAAAGTTGTGGCAATTCTACACAGCCAGGAAATCTCCAATTTGTCCCATGAATTTAAATCTTTTTAGAAGTGTCTTAAACAAGGTGTGCTAATCTTCTGTGATCAGCAAAATCTTTAGTAATATGTATGTCCAAGTATTTTAATGAACGATATTTCCAACAGTAAGAAAAAGAGTATTTAAGGATGGTCTCTGTATTGCAATTGATTCCTACAGCAAGAGCGTCTGATTTAGTAGTCATTTTAATATCTGATATTCTACTAAAAGTATTTAACGATTTTTGTAAATTTATTAACAAAATCAATGGATTTGTTAACATTAAAATGATGTAATCTGCAAATAAGTTTAATTTATATCCAGTTTGTCTCTATTTAATTCCCGAAACATCTAGATTTTCCTTATTTCTATAGATAGCAGTTCAATAGCCAAAGCAAATATCAAGGGACAAAGAGCATACCTGGAGTGTACCATTTGATATGGGTAAGGCTCCGAGAGGAAGTCTACTGCATTAATCCTCACTGTAGGAGTACTATATACAAGGCAGATATCGCTCCCAATCTCTCAATGAATCCAAAAGGCCCTTAATGTTTTTAAAATATATTTCCAATTTAATCTGTCAAAAGCTTTCGCTGCGTCAAAGGAAAGGAGGAACATGGGAATCTTTTGGGAACGTGCATAATGAATACGGTCGATATTGCTCCTGCTATCTGCTGCTTGTATCCAAGAAAAAAAGTCCCACCTGGTAAGGGTGGATCAAAGAAAGTATTTACAGGCATACCCCGCATTAACGTACGCAATGGGACTGGGGCATGTATATAAAGCGAAAATGTACTTAAAGTGAAGCACTACCTTTTCCCACTTATCGATGCATGTACTGTACTGCAATCATCATATACGTGCATAACTGATGTAAATAACGCATTTGTAACAGGCTCTATAGTCTCCCCGCTTGTGCACAGATTCGGTACAGGTAGGGAGCCGGTATTGCTATTCAGGACGTGATGACAGGCGCATGCGTGAGCTGCCGTTTGCCTATTGGGCGATATGTACTTACTCGCGAGTGTACTTAAAGTGAGTGTCCTTAAAGCGGGGTATGCCTGTACTCCAATCTAGTTGCTAGAATCGTTGCATACAATTTTATATATCTTTATTAAAGATATTGGTCTACAATTTAAGCAAATGTATGGTCTTTTCTTTCTTTAGGGAGAGATTATGATTGCTTGTAACATTTCTGAAGGGAGTTTTGCTAGAGACATACATTTAAACATCGAAAGATGGTGAGGGGCTAATAAATCCGTAAATGTTTTGTAATATTTGTTAGAAAAGTCACCTGGGCTGGGTGATTCGGAAGTGTAAGTTCTTTAATAGCGGATGGCACCATGTATTTGGAGTGTCTAATTTTATTTTGGCCATTTCGCAAACATTTGGAATAGGGATATTAGTTTAAAAAATATATATATCTATAAAAAAGGTCTAATCTTGTAGTGTTCTCGTTTTGATTGAATTATCTATCCACCACTAAGAAAGTTGCCAATTTAGAATAATAATCTTTAAATAAAATGTGTTTATAGTACATGATTATAGATCAACTTCTATTAGAAACCAAAAAGATGGACTGATCTAATGTAATTTAATGTCTTTCAGCATTGGTTTGCTTGCAGTTTATCTGCTTTATGACCTTTGGTAGAACATTTTAGTTTTGTCCATTTGAGTGATTTTTCTATTTTTCCCAAAAGTAGTGAATGAAGTTGATTTTTAATAGCTGTGCTGTTACAGATCAGCAGAAGGAACAAAACAAAATCAAGTGTCACCAGGACTTTTCGGCTCCCAATATATCCTCTGCCATGAACAGTAGTACAATGGTGAGCACATGACATATGCAACAAGAGTTAATACAAAAGGCCAACTCGTTGCCCCACCTTTCTCCTTTGCAAGATACTTAAAAAGGAGTTCATATTTATCCTCTTTTACAATATACAATTTATCCACTGCCACGAAGAAATATTAAATACGTACTTATTTGCAGAGTCTCTGGTACCTGTTTATTACGGAAAAACCTAATACACAAATCTGTTGTAGCAAAATGTGTCCAAAAATGTAATTTACTCTACAACGTGTGCAACAGTTCAATCAGAGCCCAAAGTATTACTTATTCAAGGTTGACTTTAATATTCAAAAATACAGTGCTTAGGTTACAGGAAGATTAGAAGAACCAACAGAAATCTCTATACAGTACGTTATCATATGTCATATGTTCTTCCCAGAAAGGTCATTAGTGTAGAAAAGATGAAAATTCAGGCGTCTGATCTCAAAACACACCTCTGTTGAATTCTGATTTCATAACTCCCTGACAAGACTTTATACTATTCTTCTCTCATTGAAAACATAAGCTCACCAATGTCGTCAATCAGCTCTGGTTGACATTTACGACTTAAAAAGAAAAATCTTTAAAGTGTGCCTCATTATCTAAAAGGCTTCATACCTTTGTTTCTATGATATTTAGACACACCATCTTCACTGTTGCATTTGTGTACTTAAAATTCACATTTGACTATGAAATATGACCATATAACTTCTATTTTTATATGAGAAGCAGATAACCGTCATTGGCACCTTTTATGAGATGGCATCATTTGATTCGTCTAATCGCAATAGTTACGAATATCTATTTTTTATTCTTACAAATTGTGGTCACACCCACAATTTCAAATGTATTATCTTTTCCTCGCTCTACATAACCAGTCCTATAAACTAGGACTAGGCAAAGGTTTAACAGGCCATAAAAACAATTATTGTATTTTAAAGACAATATGTACCCTATATTAACCCCTTGTGTTCCAGATTAAATTAAAATACTTGGTATATCATGATACTATTAGGACAGTGAATATTAACCACTAGTGTAACAACAGAAAAAAAACTTCATATTGCAGGATATGGGAAGTAGAACATTGCATCTGCTAATTGTTGGTAAAACACAGTTTAAGAGTACCCTCAACAAAAATAACTTACATTAGAACAGAATATTACAGGAAGTTCAGACGTGTGTGAAAAAGGCAAACGAGAAAATACTGTCCAAGTTGTCATTTTAAAAATGGGACATTTATGGACATCCTTATGAAGGCAGAACCAAACAGGCCAAAACGTTTAGGTATTTAACAATTCAGTACATATTGAAAAATCCCCCCTTACTCAATTTAATGACATTTTCACTTGAAGTATCACTTCATCTTTAAGTTCCACATTCCTGCAGGTGAAAATAAAAAATACAAAGTAAGATATTAAAGATCACCTGTCTGTACAGCTGCTAGAAACGTTCTGATAAATACACCAGAACGATATGGAGCCCACAAGTGCACATATGTCACACGTCAGCTGTCCAACCAAATCCAGCAACCTGCAAGACAGAAACAGCAATTACCAAAGGGCTAGAGCAAATTATAAAGATAAATAACAGATCTACCAACAGATTCTGGTGAATGTTAATTTGATCATTTTTATTACTTGGCAAGATGTATGATTAAAAAGGTAGATTATTGTAGAGGAATGGTCAAACTACTAAATTCCCTGTAAGTAGTGAGACTAGAGATATCTCATTTCACAGAAATTAAACATACAGGTGGGCCAAAAGGGAACATTAAAACAATGAATCAAAACTCTTCTATACTCTTTCTACGGCTGAAGTGCAAATCCACAGACCTTGCAAATCTTGCAATGCTCAATCTACCCAGTTACTGTTAAAAGTGCACAAACAGGTAGGAATCAAATAACCTCATCACTGGGATAACTGAAACATTTAGAAATCCCCCCCCCCCCCCCCCGCTCTCCCAACAACAAACCATATTTAGAGTGCTTTTCTGTAAAGGAGGGTTTTTAGACTAAAATATAAAGAAAGGTTTAAGTCATTTTTACATTTTTCCTCAAATAAGTGTCAAGATTAAACCAATGAAAGCTATCACTTCAAGCTGAATGTGGCTAAAACAGAGCTTATATGCCTTTCCAAACCATGCCCTATTGTTCCTGGGTAATAGTAACACCCGCAAGTACATTGTACTCTTCCCTGTCTCCCCTCACATGAACACTTACATTATCCTTCCGATTCTTCCTCTGCGACATCGCAAAAATAAGCAGATTCCTCTGCCCCACCTCCACAACACAACAACACAAATGCATTCCCTTGTTCTCTCCCATATTGATTACTGCAACATTCCTTTAATCTGGTCTGTCACACTGCTCTCTCCCTTACACTTCATAAATGTTGCTCCTCGAATTATCTCCTGCGCTTCGAGACATGTATCTGCATCTGACCTAATTAAATCTCTGCTAGCTTTCTATTAAACTCCATATAAACTACTACACCTCCATATACCGTCTCTGAAATCTGATCTCAACACTATGGCTAGGTCCCCGCTGCAGCGCCCGGTATGGCGTGCACTGCGGGGACAAGAGCCGCCCCACAATGGGGCCGGGCCCACTACTGGGGTTGGCCGCCGCTTTGCGCGGCCAGATTTGTATGAAGACAGAAAAAAAACTGTTCAGATCTGGTGACGGAGCACTGGCCACACCCATGCCAATGAGGGCAAACCTGCCAGATGATGTCATGGCCGCACCCCCTGCAGCTCTACACAGACAGGGGAATAGATCTGCAAGCGCCGACACCGGGGACTAAGCCTAGGGTCCCAGGGAGCGCACGCGCGTGAGCAACGGAGCGCTTTGCAGCGCTCGTGGCCTTCAGCCGAGCGATCCGAGGACTAAGGATCTGATACGGCGAGGAGGCGTGGTGGGGTCGCGACCATAACGTCACGCGGCTGGGTCACACTCATTGGCTGAACCTCCATCGCTCGGACGCCACAGAAGTAGTAACATTTCTTAACTTCTCAAAATGTAGTCACGCCACTCGCGCTTGATCATGTGCGCGCACGCACTGACTGGGGCCAGCCCCAGAGGGCCGTATCTTGTTCGCACCATCGCATGCGCAACCACGAGCAGTGGGGACAAGGCCTTAGTCACCTCTTGCGGTCAACGCAAGGTTGTGTCATCTATATTCATTTTACCTCTACAGCGCTCACATCTTAAACCTCTCCCCATATCTCCCCGCTTCTAGAACTCTTAGGCATGTAACATAGTAAGCGCAGGCGTTTAGTGCTATAGGCCAAACAGTGAGACGCGTGGCCATGATGTCAATGGTAGGCCACACTGTGATTTGCTCAGTGTCAAAGCAGCCGCTTGAAAATACATATTTCTTTGTATTTCCACACAGCTGCCACGTCAACGCTGTCTGCCATGCATGTCGGCACGGGATAAACTGTCATAGGGAGACAGGTATTTATCATTGCCACGCACGCCTGATAGACGAGATGCGGATCATTTTGGGGGGCATGGCCGTGACGTCACGGAACTGGTTTGTCCTCATGGGACAAACTGCTCACGTGACCCGGCCATCGCGCTGCAAAGACCAACGCTCACACGTAGTATGGACACTCCAATGCATTTACATTCATTTGCTCGTGATCAGCATGGACCTGGCCTTACACTCAATATTTGCCAAGCACCTCCACTTCCTGTTCTCAAAGCACTGCCGAAGGCTCACCTCAGAAAAGAATCAGAATTAAATTATATATGCCTAGATCAGGGGGTGGAAAAATCCCAGGCGCCTAGTCACCTTAAATGTCGCCCCTGAAGTCTGTCCCGATTGCAGCACTGACTAACCTGTCACTCACCGCCGCAGCCAGCAACAGCTTTCCCCAGTATGCTTTCATGTCTGATGCAGTCGGGTTGAGACACCGCCGCGTTGCTTAAGGCTGTTTTTATAGTAAGCGCTGGTGCGCATGGTGGTGCGTGTGCACGACGTGAGCGTTTTGTGCCTATAGTCCAAACGGTGACGCGTGTGTATAGGGGGGGTGGCCATGACGTCAGAAGGGTAGGTCTCAATGTGATTGGTTCACAGTGTCACGTGGCGAGCCAACAGCGCGAAAATACAAATTTCCTCAGATCTGCCACGCCAACGCTCACGGCCGTGCACGTCTCAACTATATCAACGTCAGGCTCACACATGCAATTATCATTGACGCATGCTCACTATATTACAGGCCTAATGTGGAGTGCAGGGGGAACAGGGAGGGAAGCGGAGAGTGGGTGGAAGAGGTGAGCGGGAGCACTTTAGGGCTCTGCTCACCGCTGCTCTCAATTCACACTGAGCTGGTGAGGAGTGCATATCAGTGTGCCCGAGTCAGCGTGTCACTGACAGAGCTGACAACGGGTGGGCATGATGGTAGGAACGCCACCCCACTACCCCCCCTTGACAAAAACGCCCGCTCCTAAGTATTTTATATTTTTGGCCATCCCTGGTTACAGAGTCCAGAGTCCAGATACACTAGACATCTAGATTAAACTTTTACCATGTCTGGAGTGTCCCAATATACCACTTAGATTGTAAGCTCTTCAGTGCAGGGCAGCTTTGCCTTATGTTGTCATTTTGTTGCTGCTCTTACCACTGTTCTTAGTTTATTTTTCCTGTATTGTAATTTTTAACGCCACCGTAAGTGCAAACGTGGTGGTGTGGTGTACCTCTCACAGCAAGATAAGTGATAGAAAGATGGAAGTGAATATAACCTGAAATGTGTCTATAAAGATTCAGAGTGGATGGTATGTCATTGCAGTAGCTAAAGGCACAAAACACAGAGTGTGCGCGCCGAGCATGTGCATTTTAAGTGAAACTTCTTTTTGTGTTGTCGCAGAAATTGTATATTTGTGATTGTTTTGATTTTTAAGTAAAACCACCACCATTTCAGTGCCAAAACGCAAAGAAGTTGGACTTGGAACACGCGTGCGCGGCACACAACCCGTTTTACCTATTTGTACCTTCTATATGTATAGTAACTGAATTCCTCGTGTGCAGCGCCTGAGGCATGTGTGCCCAGCCGGTGCCTACTGCGGCGGCGCACCCGGCGCCTATAGAGCAGGAGCGCCGAGCTGTCAGCAACGGCTTCTGCGCGCCGAGCATGAGGCCTCCAAATCCGCGCCAGCTGCCATAACGACCTCTTCTGCCAGCAGTGACGTCACTTCCGGGATGCACTTCCGTCACCAGCAAGGCAATTTAATCCAAGGGAAATTTTTGTTTGGTAGTTGCCAGCATAGAAGTTTCACTTCAAAAGGTGCAACCACAAATATATTATACCGTAAATGCTGCTTATATTAAAAGGAATCCAAGCCAACAAAGGTATGAATGTTAAATATTTAGCCATTTTACAGTTGTAGCGAAACAAAGCAATTTAAAAACGAATTTAAAAAAAGCAAAAAAAATTAGAATGTCAAATAGAAATAGCCATGTTAATCCAATTGCAATAGCGCAGAGTAAATTAGTACTTCGGTATTAAGCGATAAAAAAAAGTTATTTGGACTATTGATTATAATCATGTCAATATTACTGCAGAAAGTAATACAATAATGTATGTAATCAAGATCAATAAGGAACTTTCGGGAAACGGGGTATTACCCGAAACACAGCAAGACAATATATTTCAGAGAAGTCACCAATCTACGCTGTTTTAACAGGAAACATAATGCGGCAACGAATGTTCTCATTTAGTGATAATACATCAAAATATACACCGAGACCAAATACAGGCATACCCGCTTTAAGTACACGCGAGTAAGTACATATTGCCCAATAGGCAAACGGCAGCTCACGCATGCGCCTGTCATCACGTCCTGAACAGCAATACCGTCTCCCTACCTGTACCGAATCTGTGCGCAAGCAGGGAGACTATAGAGACTGTTACAAATGCGTTATTTACATCAGTTATGCACGTATATAACGATTGCAGTACAGTACATGCACGGATAAGTGGGAAAAGGTAGTGCTTCACTTTAAGTACATTTTCACTTTACATACATGCTCCGGTCCCATTGCGTATGTTAATGCAGGGTATGCCTGTACCCACTAACACGAAACATTACTACGCATGGTTTGTAAACGACTACTACAACAAGGCCAAGCATCATCTAAAGAAAATACAGTCAACATATGCCACAGCACAGACTAAGCCAGCAAAAAAATTATATATAAATATATCTACAAGATGCATACAATCTAGATATCGAGACTTTTGATTATACAATTATTCAATGCATAGTCATTTCATACTAATTGCAGTAAGATTTACAAAACATTTTACATAAGAATTGAAAACCTACTACCAAAGTGAGCCACGAGCAGTCATACATTTAAATAAGGTCATTTTTGGCAAATTAGTTTTCCAACCCCAACATTATACACAGTGTGTGTTGTCACAGTGTGAATTAGGATCTACCATTTTAAAGTGCTCTAATCTCCCTGGATCCTAGAAAGATGGAAGCAGAACGAAAACACAAAATAAAATGGTTCTGCTTTCATTAGGGTTGCACCTGTATCAGAAAAAATAATCACATTTGTAAACTGTAGAAGGGACCTTTCAAAGTTGTTCATAAATAGCACTTGTAGAGTTTTAGTATAAAACAAAAAGTTTTGCGTGTTTATGTGTAGAAAGGGGAGCCAATGGTGGAGTAGTTAAATTAGTTTAACAGCTCACACGATTGTGTGAGATTTTGAAAGCTAACATACAAATGATCAAGTATATATGTGCACATAAACAGGGGAGACCTTCATCTGGCAGTGGATTGACAAGAGCTGAACATGAGGATATCAAATATATTTTAGGCTAAGCACCTGTATGTAAATACACAAGTGTGTGGGATTTCTTACTGTTATTTATCTCTGAGTCCTTCCATGACATTACAATGGGTTTTATGCCCCTCCTGTGTGGTAGGACCACTTTTGTCAAAGCAGATAAAAAGGCTCCTGTTACCTCAGATCCCCAATCATACGCTTAGCCAAGCTGCATAGGCTTTCCTCAAAGTCTACTACATCAATAGTAGAACTATTTTGTAACAGAAAAATCCTTTACTGTTATGGAGGAACTCTGAGAAATATACATTTCTTACTTTTATACCGCTCTGTATTGTCCCCTATGAACATACACACAATGGGTACCAAACCAATCACAATTAAGAGTAAGAAGCTTCTGTAATATAGCTTGTAAAGCCTTTGTTCTAAATCATGCCTCCTCCAAGGCAGACATCTTATTGTGCCAAATGAACATATTATGCGAAGACCATGTACTTAGCTCTGCAAGTGTCTTCTACTGAGGCAACGGCCTTGTTGGCCCATCAAGTAGCTATGGCTATAGTAGAATGAGTCTTAATTAATGGACAAACTAGATGTCTGAAGCCTCGTGGATGCATAGTTTGATCCATCTAACGATGGAAAAGAGGCAGAAGAGTCTTCTATTTCCTGAAAACAAATAATCGATCAGATTTCATATAATGCTGCGACTTAACGAGACAAGACTCACTACATTAAGCAATGCAAATGCTCTTTTATACCCTTGGGATTAGGAAAAAATGAAGGAAGAATTATGAAATCAATGATTCATATAAAAAGGCAAAGACTACTTTAGGAAGGAATTGAGGCACAGGCCACAATCTTATCCTGTTGAATTCGAAAAAACCATGGTGCTTTACAAGGTAAATACAGAATATTTGGAGACTAATTAATACGAGCTCCATATTAGAGAGGCCCACTTGAGAGCACGTCTGGCTGTAATAGCTGATAAAACGTAACCTTTGATATAGTTAAATAATTCAAACTAATTAAAATAATTACTGGTGAGATGGTGAAGTAATTAGTTTAAAAAAAAATTGGGAGGAGGATGAGATGGAGGTATACACTACATAAATCAAGCAGGCATTCTAGATGTAATGGGATTCTCAATATAAAAGTTGATTGTGGGGTGTGAAGATGGGGCTCTCTTACTGGTAAATACCAAGATACAATTACAGGTAGGCTACCCGTTTGATTTTTGATTTTTTTAACTAATTACTTCATCTCTCCAGAAATTATTTTAATTAGATCAATAAGGATTAAGTTGCATCAGCTTTTACAGCCAGGTGTGTGCTCAAGTGGACCTCTCTAATTTGGAGCTGGTCTCTTCATTAGTCTCCAAATATCATGTGTTTGTATTTTATTAGGTCCGCATAGATGCACCTTGTTCAATATCTATACAAAATGATCTCATATTCAGAAGCAAGAGTGGTGCAAGTTTCTCCGTGTTCTCCTTGTCTTTACAAGATAAAACCTTTAATTCCTCAATTCTTCTGGCTGAACAGCCGTAAGGAATACTGCCTCGAGTAGGCAATTTATGTGAAAGTTGAAGCAATGGTTCAAAACGAGCAGAAGATGATGTTTGTAAACAATATTTAAATCCCAAGTCAGAATGAGAGGATGAATTCGAAGCCTATGCTTCTCTGCTGCTTTAAGAAAACGGGCTACATCCCCCTTTTGTTAGATAAAGAGGTATCGGAGAACACTCCTAAGGCTGTAACAGGGACTTTAAGAGAATTAAAACCAAGGCCTTTACCATACCCACTCTGCAAAAATTCCAGCATGGGAGGAGATCCAGTTTGTCAGATCCAAGCCTTGCGTAATACACCACTTGGAAACAGTCCATAACCTATGGTATATTTTGGATGTGGATTACTACCTGACGCAGAGCATAGGCTGAACTACATGTTCCGACAAACCGTTGCTCTTTAAAACACTGCCTCTAAATCTTCATGCCGTCAAAGCAAAGAATGTTGGATTTGGATGTCTTATTCGGCCTTGTGTGAGAAAATCCACTAGGAGTAGAAGCTTCCAGGGAGTCTATGGACATCTTTAGTAGGTCCGCAAACCATGGCCTCCTTGGCCAAAATGTTGCTTGACAATAGCCTCTAATTCCGCTTTCCTGATTTGTCAGAACTCTCTAAACCATGGACAGGAGGAGGAAATATGTATACTTATGGAAAGTTCCACTGCATCGACAATGCTTTTGTAAAGGTCGACCTTTCGTCAATATTCCGGGAACAAAAAACTTGGGGATGTTATGCAGAGCGGTTATAGGTAGGGGTTATATGGAGCAATAGGACTTATAGGGAGCAGTTATATGGCACTAGATTATGTGCAGCCCTTTTAGGGGCTGACGGGCCACACAACCAGCATTTAATGTATATAATCTTGCCAACGACTACCTTAAGCGGAAATTCCCACTGGTTGGTACCTTCATCAGAAAAGAGATACATTCTTTTAAAATGCTTTGTGATTGAAACTTTGTCTGGGTGTAGTCTCAATTATATTTCTGACTACTTGGTGAAGAGGACAAACACTGTTTTTGAGGGTCAAGAAATACCCAAGCCAGTGTTAAGATCCTGTCTGACATCCTTGATGTCCATAGCTTGTCTCCTACACTTAATGAGCTTATCAACAAATTTCTGCATTGAAAGTTTCTAGGATTTGTGCAGCCTCTGTCTTCTTTAGGTTTAGATTGTTGCCAGTCAAGAGTAATAGGTAGCTTGCATATCAGTCTTCAGAAGGGGATCATGATCTCTTATGAGACATAACCACAGCTTCCAGTCTGAGAGCCTCAAGTCTCCAACAGAGATTTCAGCCATGAAAACTCCATCTGAGAGAGACTAAATGCAGGTGGGGAAAGCTCTCGTAGCATAATTAGCTAACTTGGCTTCACATAAGGCACATGTACAGCTCTTAGAATTGGTTGTGACCTTCTCAGGCCTACAACCCACCTCAGGAGAAGCATTAATAGCCGATTTAGTGCTCAGGAAGCAGCAGCGACACTGAAAAGGACCTCCTCTTATCTTCTATGCTTCTCCCAGGAGTACAGCTGCGAGACACAACCTCTTAAGACATTTGTGTGTCAAAACGAGGAGTCTAGGCTTATTTCAGGTAACTGCAACCGGCACTTCCGGTTTGTGCCACCCGGTCTTTGGCCCGATGGAAAATGGCACCAGAGGCATACTAGACCACCTTCCACTATTCACGGATCCAGTCAGCATAGGCAGGCGACTGCATTAGAGGCTCAGACCTTGATTAGCGGCTCCAGATGGTTTTGCGCAGCATTCGAGCAAGCGGGGGGACCAGGCTTCAGAGGCTGTGAATCCAGCCAATTTGCACAGCCAGGAACGGCATGAAACTGACTCAAATAGAATGCATTTCAGAACTCTGATGATTTGTATATGGATGGAAACAGTAAGCCAGGAGACCCCCTGTAACTTCAATCTTTTGTTCTTGTTGGAGATTCTGAGAGAATGTCTACACACGTAGGTAGGGAAATTATGACTGGGGATCTGAGGTGAGAGGAGCCTTTTTAAAAATCGCTGGAGATAGGGGTATAACACTCATAAAAGGGGAGTTGAGGGGCGGGGCAGAGGAGAGAGCGCGATATAATCACACACTTCTTGGACTTAAAAATTGGTAATCATGCAGTAGACATACTGAACCATGCATGCAAAGCACATCTAGCGTCCAATGATGTCAGCACAACACACTAATTACCACCTCTTGAATCACAGTTACCCATCATTTATGCAGTAGTTGATTACTTAATGCTTAAAAAAGCAGTAGTTCTTTGTGATTCAGCAAAACAATATTTAAAAAAAAGATATTGAAATCACTGTATAGAGTAAGTTATAGAAAAGCACGGTTCAGTAATTACTTGAATGAAAGCAGCAGTCGAATGACCAGCAAGGGAATAATAATTTGACTATCGACTTGAAACAAGATAAACCTTATGGCATTTCTATAAACACACTGTACAAGTACATATGAAAATCAAGAAAATCATATAAACAAAGGGACACGTGCCCAAAAGGCACACAGCACTCTGACTGAACACATTACAAAAATCATTAAATCCTTGGGCTGAGGCCCCGCTGCCTCAGTCAGCGCGCCCGCACTGCATGCAGCCGGTGCCTGGAGAGGCAATTGACTGCTACCTGCGGTCCATAGGGAGCAGGTTGGGGGGTGGCATGGTTTGAGCCGAGGGCTGCAGCGGGGGTCTCCCGGGCTGCAGCGAACCCCCACACATGCCCCTCTGCTGCTCACTTTCCGTGCTGCTCCTCGAGACACACACACACGAGAGATAGTGTTGCCATGCTGTACAGAGGACAGTGCAGATCAGACCTCCCTCCTGAAGCTCCAGGCAGCTCCCCAGCTCATTGGCAGACTGCCGCCCCACGTGATGCGTCAGTGCAGCAAACCACCGGGAGCTTGCCGCTCCGGCGGGCTGACACGTCACAGCACGCAGTCAGCCGTGTCAGAAGGCGGCAGCAGGGACCAAGACACTTGGGGTAAGGTGTGGTGACCCGCGCGCACGGGGCCGTGTGCGCCGCCAATCGCAGCAGGGCCTCAGCCATACAGGGAAGGAAGCAAAGTCTGGACAGTAATTCCTTAGGACTCGTCCAGGCTCCCCACTGGCGTGCTGAGGCGCGCTGAGGCTCAGGGAAAGCGGGTGCTTTCCCTTGCGGTTGCTTGCCCTGCGCGCCGTCCGGGGGCGGCCAGTGACGTCACGGAGCTGGTTCGCCCTCATTGGGCGAACCGCTCACGTGACCGGCCCTGCGCTCCGGCAAGCGCGTGAATTTTAAAATCTGCTAAGACCTACGCTTCCGCGCGCTTGCGGAAGTGTAGGCGAGCCCCTACTAAAGCCGCTCTAATTGCGGCTGTAGGGGCTCAGTGCCAAGCATGAGCGAGCGTCCGCACGCTTCAGCGAGCAAGCGCTTACCATGGACGAGGCCTTACTCTGCAATGCATTATTTGCCCTGCTAGCAACGAAGAGTTTAAAGCAGCACTGTTTGACATTTCTTTAGCATTCTTTTTTTTACTTCTATTCTCTAAAATAGAAGTAATAAAAGACCTCAATAAATATTCTCTTGCCTTTTTCAACCCTGTTTTTATTCTTTAATGCTTTTATCTCCTGAAAGGAGAATCATATTTTAAGATTAATGGGAAGGAAGGGGAGAATCTTACCCTGGGGTTCATCACTGATGGCCCACTAAAATAGTGTATATTATGAAGGTCTGATGACAGTACCCAGACTCACCAGAGGCTTTGGTGCCTTCCTCAAAGGGGGCACTACATTCCTAAATACTCTCTCCTCCCCCCCACCCCCCATGAGTAGCAGATTAAGGTGAAAACAGGGTCACCACCAAGTCTAAAAGGTATTTACTAAATATAAAAGATATCCTGGATCTGATTCACAAAAATAATGAATATATATCTTTGCGACATTGGAAACCTGATGGATTGAATGATACTCAACAATCCACGATTGTGAGGGTGCAAACATCAGATATTTGTTTGCCCTTCAAAATTAGGAGTAGCTCTGTCAAGACTAATCTCTACACCTGTGTTAATTAGGCAGGTTCCATTATTTTAGGTATTATAGAAAAAAGTTATGGGGGATTTTTTTTATACTTATTTATTAAAATATAAAACTCTACAAGCTTTAAAAAGGTCATTAGCGAGTGTTGAGGGGGAGTTCGGAACACCTCAGAAGGTGAGCTTATTAATATGTTCTTAATGTAGGGATTTTTAGTATAAAAACCATGCATTTGGGATACAAATTGTGAATTCAACAGGGGAGTGTTCGATGCTAACAAGACACGCAAAGTGTCTCATTTCCAAATTCACAAGCTCTTAGACAAAACTGAAATTATTTGGCAACGTATTTACATTCTGTTTTGATCGTAGTTACTTTATAAAACTGTCTGCATATATTATACTGTATGTTTCTTGCAACATTGTTTTCTGTAATTTAGCACTGTACTACTTTTGTATAATAAAATGTAATAAGTACAGGTGGTCCTCTGTTATCCAACGGAATCCGTTCTGGAAAGTAATGTTGGATAGTTATTTTTTCTTTTTTTTTTTTTACACATGCAGGATATTGCATGCATTGCTCCTTTAATTACATATTTTTCTTAACAGGACCAAAACCACTGCAAGTAAAAATTGACACTATTTGGTGGTGGCAGCGATTTAAGCTACATATTGTGACGGATTGATGCGAGATATTCATCACTTTGGGAACCCTGCGGGGAGATTAGCGAGTCAGCTATATAGATGTGTGTATTAACCATTGTCACATACTCAAATCTACAGTTCATGACCGGTCACAGTGAACAATTGGTACATAACCAGCAATGTTACCTACCAGGTCAATTTCAGATTGTGCCCCAGTGTCACATAGGATGCCATCAGAACTGCAGTTCATGGGTAGTGTGTCACAAGGAAAGGGGGTGGAGTACATTTTCCTTGGCTTTAGACAAAAGTATATACGGCTGAGAGCTCAGATATCATGAATAGTAAAATTACCACTATGTTTATCCAAGCAAAATGGGCCTTTGTCCCTTGCAAATGTTGTGCAAACTTTAATTGACCTCAAAATATGTTTCCGAATACTATAACGCAGGAGAGCACCTTTATAGATGGTGAAAGGCTTCCCAGAAAATCTTTGCAAGGAAGTAAAATGCCTCCGCACAAAACCTCACTCAGATCATGGAGCTCATAGAGGCCCATTACTGACCTGTTTTTTTTTTTTTTTTTGCGGAAAGCTGTCGAGTACTAAAGATGCATTGCATGACATTTTATATTATAGAAATATGAGGGAATTTGACTAACAATAACTATATACTTTTACCCATTACACATGTATATGTCTACCATTAAAAAATAAACTTAGATTTGCCAATCACATTTACAATACCACCAGCATATGCTAATGATAGTTGATTGTGCCAGATGCGCGGTATTTGCCTGCTGGCAAGGATTGCATTTAAAAAAAAAACAAATCTAAAGAAAAGATGTCACCAGTTGCAGAATAGGACAAGGCGGGAGGATTTACAGGTGGTATATGTAGTTTCCGTTGATTCTCTAAACTTACAACACTACAAGTAATTCCTCTGGTATTTCAAGGCCCTTTCTTTCAGAGAAAGGGAACAATGTTTTTGGACGCATGACTCTAGACAAATGTGGTGCACTTTGGTGGAATATATCTGCTGCATATGTATTACAAAAAGATTACATTGGAAACCTATATAATTTTTGTATACATCTGCTGCACTTTGTTTTGCCCTGATACATTGACCCCCATAGAGTTCAAGTAAGCCTTTAAAGCTGCAGTTCAGTCTCTATTTTTTTTTACTTCAATAGTTTCATGTGTGCAATCTCTAATTACCTAAAGAACTGTATAGCTCCAGGTCAATTCGTTCTCCATGTATTGATCGGCGAAATTTGGTGACATCATTAGTGAAGGGATCTGTTTTTCTTCTGCTTCTTTCTCTCACTGGAAGCTCATGAATATTCATGAGCACTCCTGCACTGACATGTGCTAGAGGGAGGGCAGGGCTGACAAAGGGGTGTGCCAGGGCTTGTGACAGGACATGAAGGGGCAGTGCCTTATAAATGGTTGTTAAAATAGAATACAAGAAAATTGGTCTTTCAAAGTTGTTTTTTTTTTAAAACAGAAAATGCTAAAAGTATTTTTTCTTACTACAGAACTGATTTATTAAAAAAAAAAAAACACATGCAGGATATTGACTGAACTGCAGCTTTAAATGGGGAGAGAAAAATAGGAGTATCCCAGGCCCTAACCAGAAGCGTCTGCGCTATTAACGGTTAGAAAAGGATACTTCCTGCACTATGTGGTCTTACCTGCTACCCACAGTTTATGTATCCAAAATTGACTCGGGTGCTTTAACTCATCAATGCAAAAGGGATCAGTATAGCAAAAAAAATGTGTTGGTGCAGGAGTGGGCAACTCCAGTCCTCAAGGGCCATCAACAGGTCAGGTTTTAAGGATATCCCAGCTTCAGCACAGGTGGCTCAATCAGCAGCACAGTCAATGACTGCACCAACTGTGCTGAAGCAGGGATAACCTGAAAACCTGACCTGTTGGTGGCCCTTCAGGACTGGAGTTGCCAACCCCTGTGTTAGACATTTTCTTTTTCAAAAGTGGAGTAGAGATAGGACTTTAAAAGGAGCAGGCTCACATAGCAGAAACCACTACAGGAAGCATGTCAAGATGGATTCCTTTAAAAAATACCTGTGCATATCTTACCATTTACACTGGTGGTATTGTCAGGAAGGAGGGGTGGTGTTAACCCCCCCAAGCTTTAACCTAATTAAATATATCTCCCTAATTAGTTCAATGTGGTCCTATACGAGACAGCATTTATATATTTTTATTGATGTGACCGTCAAATCGGATAGGTAAAATATCAATTCTGCACAAGTCTATATATTACATTTAAATAAAAAAATGCTCTATAATGCCAGCATGTTTATACCCAGATTATTTATTTGCTGGAATAACATTTTTGCAGCAACAAGAAAGTGAAAATCTATTTGAAGATATATTTAAATCCTGTCACTAATTTAAATATAAAATGCAGATAATGAACAGTAATTTACCATATCCCCAAGAGATTTATGGAAAAAATAACGGACCACTGGTCTTCGGTCATCTAATTTTCACATTTTTTTTTTGCTTCTGTCAGACTCAACCACACGCAATTTAATAAAAATCCGCACAACCGTAGGATTTCTTGCTCTGAATTATTTTTTAAGTTTGACTGTTTGTGCACCGATCATTTATGCTAAAAGGTTGTTGCATCTACTATGCTTTCTGAAAATAGAAGGCCATACATTGCCGAGTAATCCACACTTAATTTCTATAAAATGGTTTCTATAGTACGTCCATCGCCGCTAACCCTTGCACAAAAATATACTAAACGGCACAAACAGATGAAGAGCAACATGCAACCTCACAAAAGGTGACTAGTGACAGCTCAAGCAAAACAGCTTGTTTCAAAACAGCATTAAAACAAATGAGGCAATTCTAATACAATAAACAGAATATTGCACGTTAGGCCGTCACTTTCAGACAACTGCAATGCATTGTGAAGCAATGGGATGTCCTGCACTCAGCCTGTAAAGGTGTCAGTCTACTTCAAGCCTATCATTGAGTAGAGGGATTACAAAATGTATGCGATCACAAAATGGAACTCTAACCTCAAATGCTTATAATATTCTAGTGTATGTACAATATAGGTCTTTATTTATTTTTTACTTGACCTGTTTTTGCTGGTCTAACGACCAACATCAAATTGTCAAAAATGTATCACCAGTAATTCATGTAATAATTAATTCCCATTTTCTATATAAAAACACCAAATTATACAAAAAATGGTGCATGTATACATTTTTTTAAACACCTTAAAAAAATGCATTACTTTTTCATGTTAATGTTGATAAATTGCAAAATGTGATTTGTATATACATATCTACACACAATTAGCATTTACTTATCATATTGAAAAAAAATTCTTGCATCCTTATTTTAGGTTTTAGATGTAGTCCTAAAACGTTACTTTAGCCATTTATATGCAACTATGTTCTTTTATTGAAATGCCACTCCCCAGTTGCCTGTCTTGGTCACAAATCTCCCCTAGTGCAGGTTCTTTGTTGACTCTCAGTAGCAGAGTTTAAACAGTGGGTGAACAAAGATACTTAGGACAGTCAGAGTTTATTTATAAAATATTTTACCAGGAAGTAATACATTGAGAGTTACCGCTCGTTTTCAAGTATGTCCTGGGCAGAGTTAAGACAAATAATACATGGTTACAAATACAGTTACATAAATGAACAGGGTATACATTATATACAAGACATTGCATGCACAGTTAAAGATAATATATATTATGGGCGTATGAAACAGTTACAGACCAGATTAAAATGTGAGACAGCCTTAGATTTGAAAGAACTTAAACCGGTGGTGGATGTGAGAGTCTCTGGTAGGTTGTTCCAGTTTTGGGGTGCACGGTAAGAGAAGGAGGAACGTCTGGATACTTTGTTGAGCCTTGGGACCGTGAACAGTCTTGGAGTGAATGTATAATTGCTGGGGGTGGTTGTGGAAATTACAATGGCTTTTATGGCATAGCAATTCATAGAGAGAGTGTTCAAGGTGTCCTTTTTAATCTTAAATACAATGAAATAAGCATGTCCATTTAAAAACACAGGTCAGAAGAAATTAAATGTAAAAAAAAAAAGCTACTTTGTCAGTTATCTATTACAGTTAACTCTTTTCTGCCAAAGTGGCATTGAAATTGTTAAATCCATTTGGGATTATTATCTCCTACTCAAACTCAGTTACTTTCAAACTGGTCAAGGCCCTTGAAAGCACCAGAGGGGACAGCAAAGAAAAGCAGAAGTTTGTGAAGTTTCTGCCTGCTGAGAACCTGCCAGCAGCATTGCCAGTGGATGAAGCAGACGCAGTGCAGGCTCTGCAGAAGCTGACACAGCTCTGACTATTCTTGACATGGGGGAGGGTGGGGAGAATAGTGGGGGAAACACTAAATAACAAATCTCATTGTTTGCAGCCAATCATGCAAAGGATTAGGGGGAGGGGGAGTGTTCCCTGGCACTGTGGAGTGAGGGCATTGGGCAGTGCAGGATGCCAGCTTTCTGTAGGATGCCTTGGCTGCTGTTGAGGTGAGGCTGCCTTCCTGTGTTGGCAGAGCCTGACCCGCATGGCCTAGTTCATTTTGAGCATGCAGATTATCTTCTATTCACCACAAAATGGTTTGGGATGGGCACTGCTGGTGCCAGGGGAAGTTACCCCCTGCACAGGATGGGTTAACAATCCTGTGGCTCTTGAGTTAAGCGTGCACAATATTGGACGGATTGGGGATAAATTGCATTCACTAACTATATACTATTTACCGGTAGTACTATTTACTAAATATGGCCCATAATGCACTATCAAACGAATGGGGAGAGAAGCAGGTGCACAAGGACCTGCATAAAAGTATCTAAACATCCAATATCCATTAAAGATGACGAAGATAAATGTGAACTGTACACATACATGTAAACAGACTAACTTACAAGTACAGAAATAAACGTATCTATCTTGATATCTACACACACGGCAGCTGCATATTTTCCCATATGTACATACACATCGTATTCGTTGACAAAAGGGTAAGAGGCGAGTAACAACTCTTTACACTTTTAAAACCTAATCTTGGGTACTCACTCTCCTTATTTCAACAGCATCCTGTAAAATAGCAGCAGCACCCCGAGTTAGGCAGAGGAGTTTCCTGCACCCAAAAGGGCAGACACGAAAGACAGGGCCTCCCTCCACCATATGTTAGGATGTGCAGTCACACAGAATTGGCTCTGATCACAGCAGGTTCACATAGGCTGAATTGACTGCAATGTGGGCCTTCATAACCTGGAGCAAACATATCTGTCCATTTAAGTGACTCTTACCCTGTTTCATCACCAGGTAAAACTAGTCCAAGGTACAAGAGAGACTGATAGGTGCTAGAAACTCCACCACCCATGTGCCTTGTAGGAATAAAAATCAGGCATCATTATCACATTTAGTTTGGAATATGGAGAATATGTGGCATTTAACTAGCAGATTGTAATAATGAAAAAAGGGTATGTGCCCAAAAAGGTCATCTACAGGGCACTGCAAAGATGTGTCAAAACCAAGTCCCAGAAAACTATCCTCAAACCGAAAACTTTTTACAAAGTCAGAGAAAGGGAGTATTACGCCTGATACACTAGTAGTATTAATACAATTGTTTTACCAGGAATACATTGAAAGTTACCTCTCGTTTTCAACTATGTCCTGGGCACAAAGTTATACAATACATGGTTACATAAAAATAAGGTTATACTGTCATTTATATAGTATATAAAGCTCATGAGAGAGAAGTGGGTATATACATGACGTATAAAAGAGGAGCAATATAAATCTGAACACATGCATAGGCAGCCACCTAAACTGCTGAGCACACTAAGAATCAATAGCACCATTTCCAGTGGTGCACAGTAAGAAATTCCAAGTGTCACTAGGTCATAGTGGATACATAATACCAACACAAGAAACACAAATTAGACTACTAGACTAGGGATTTGGGTCCCTATAATAATAATCCCTTTAAGCAACCAAAACGTTTACCTCTATGCTGGGAAATACATTAACTCAATTCATTCCACCCGATGCATGAACATTCACAGAGAGAAAAGTGAATGTGTACACCCGACATACCTGAAGTGGAGGGGGCTGTCTCATACATGTCCCACCAACACATGTATGTGACAGTGGGGTCTATGAAATGTACATAAAGTGCTGTTTATATGGCTGACAAGAGACCGTGTGACAGCTGGTGTCTTCCGTAAAGGAGGTGGGTGAGGATGCAGCCCCGAGGTCCGTCCAATACCGACACAACCGTCTCTCCGTGCATTATATTGCGATCTATGCAGCTACCCCCCTCCCCCCCCCCCGGGCCTCGCCGCTCACTCCATCCAACCCCCCTCCACCCCCCCACGCCTCGCCCTCTCCCACCACCCCAACCCCCCTGGGCCTCGCCGCTCTAATTCCCCCCGAACCCCCCCCCCCCCCCCCCCCGGGGCCTCGCCGCTCTCTCCCACTCCCGGGCCTCGCCGTCCTCCACGGGCCTCTCCGCTCTCACCTGTGTGTGTTTGTTTCAGGTCTCCGGCCTCCTCTCTCGCGGGGGTCTCCGGCCTCCTCCCCTGGTCTCCGCGGGTTATTTCCGGAGTCCCGGTGGGTGTCAGGCGGGAGGAGGAGGGAACTGGATCCCGCTTCGTGACGGCGGGCGTTGAAATAAAAACAATGTGGGTGCGGGCGGTGGCGGACACCGGAGAGAGGCCGCGGAGAAGACGGACTGGAGACAGAGCAGGAGGGCGCCCGTTAGCGGGATGCGGAGTGGGCGGGACGCGGGACAGACACAGGAATTACTCTATCCAGGGAGGAGGAAGGGAAAAAAACCGACAGTCTGACTTCCTGTGCCCGCCGGAAGTCCCGCCCCCTCTCTCTCCCGCTGCCGATTGGGCGTCGTCGGTGGGGTGGGCCTGGGGACGCCGCGGCCCCTCGCGCACTGCGCCTGCCGCCCGCGTGACGCAGGGAACCGCCGTCGACGTCACGGGGAAGTCCGGCGGCGCAGGGTGGGTGGTGTCTGGCTGACTCCTGCAGGAGTCTCCTCCCTCCGCTTTTATTTCTCTAGCTGCACCTGTCCTAGCAACAGATGACGCTAAAGGGCGGTGGGAGCTTATTGGTATATCGCAGCTTGGTTCGCGCGCTCGTCCTTTTTTTTTTTATTCCGTCTCGCGGTGGTAACGGTGACGTGGTTTGAATTTTACCGCCTCGCGCCCCTCTGAAAGTTCCACGATGGAACGTCCCTGCGTTGTAACCGGCGGGCTCAAGTCGCGTGTGGGTGTGGCCGCGTGATACGGGGCGGGAGTAAGCGCGTTCCCGCCAACTCATACGCAGAGCGATAAAGTGGCGCGCGGTTCCCGAGCTTCACAAGGGTGACCAACAATGGCAGCCATTGCGCTTGTGTCTGAGGCATTGACCTGCAGGGCTATGTCTTGTCTCTTATTTCTCCTTGGTCCAAGCTTGTTACAAAACTCTCAGTATAAACACAGCACTAGGTAAAGTGAAAACTCATCTTCAAAAGGGGAAGTTGTCTCAAATCTGGGGAACATGGCTATTCCAATAAACTTAAAGCAGCAGCAGTTCAGGCAATATCCTACATGTGTATTTTTTTTGTTTGTTTTTTAAATAATAAATCAGTTCTGTACTATGAGAAAATACTTGAAGCATTTAAAAAAAAAAGTTTTAAAGACATTTTTAATGTTTCTATAATGTAGGAGGCATTTCAAAAGTGACAGCCTCTTCCCCTTCTGATCTTGAGCCCCGCCCTCTCTCTAGCAGTGAACCAATTGCATCTAGTAACTGCCCAGTCAATCATATTCTAGGAACTATATTGCCCACAATGCTGTGGACGAACTGAGTTAAATAACCCTGAGCAAGCAATCTATTACAGTTGGTTACAGGAGAACGGATCGATCTGCAGCTTAGCTAATCACTTGTCAGTGTGTAGATTGTATTGATGCACATATTGAATGGGAAAAGAAAATATATATTTGTTAAAAACGGCAGCTTGAACTGCAGCTTTTACCTACAAATTCAACGGTTCTGTTAAATCAGGCACAGTTGGCATACTTAAATCATAATAGAAGTATATTAGTATTTTATCTGGTAGTGTTAGGACTTGCGAACGGGTGTCTGCCTTGTCGTGGCTCGCAAGCTTACAACGCTTTGGCCAAAGGGTTAAACTAAATGACCCTTTTTCAAGAGAATATATAAGTATTTTACTGTGTATTTCTGTCATGTTGGATGTAGCATTGGGCTTCTCTGTCGTCTGTTGTATACATATGCCACGCTCAATAGCACTCCATTTTGACACTTAAATACATACATATATTTTGTGGGGGGTCAGGCGTTCCCAAAAAGAGCTCTCTGGGGTTTTGTGTTTTGTTAACCTATTTTCAGCTGTTGGAGGTTAGTGGCTCCTCCTTCCCAGGTTTTAAGTTCGCCCCTCCCCACTTCCCAAGTTAGTAGGTCCTTTCATTCTGCTGGATATAGACCCACTGTGGTCTTTCTTCCTCCTAATAGAGGTATATTAGTATTTTATCTGGTAGTGTTAGGACTTGCGAACGGGTGTCTGCCTTGTCGTGGCTCGCAAGCTTACAACGCTTTGGCCAAAGGGTTAACCTAAATGACCCTATTTCAAGAGAATATATAAGTATTTTACTGCGTATTTCTGTCATGTTGGATGTAGCATTGGGCTTCTCTGTTGTCTGTTGTATACTTAAATCATGCTTGAATTTGTTGTGTTTCAGCCCTTACAATTCCACAATTTAGCTTCTGTTAAATATTTTGAAATTCATCCTTGTTGTTCTGGGATTTGTAGTCCTCATATGCAGGACTACAAATGTCATAATGATTAATAATAAAGTGTTATAAACTAGGACAGTATCCCTGTTATAAACTAGGAGAGTATCAAGCAGTCCTACAATGCAAAGTTTAGTTAAAAGTATGCTATGTTTCATGTGCTGCTGGCAATGACATGGGGAGATATTCCACCAGTGGGACAATGTGAAAGTATATAGATTTATATATCGGCCCCCAATAAAAAGCAATATCATTTTATGGGGGGATTGAGCCCTCTGCACCAAGGCTTCACTAGGTATTGTTGTTTAGGAAATTAGACTATTTCTAAACAGATGGTAAGATTGGTAAATGGCCAACTTTTCAACCAAAGTATGGTGGTAAGTGGGGCTGCAGTTCGAACCACTTAAGTATCAAAGGAGCCTGCAAAGTACTCTAAATTCTAAAGAATAAATTCAAGGCATCAGTGTATTACGGCATCTTGTTTCAAGAAGATGCAGCAGTTAGTTTGTTTACCCTTGAAGAGGTTGAGTGAGAGGTAGGGTACAGTATGAGAATGTCCTCTCCATTAGAGACGGGCGGAACTGAAAATCCAGTTCCGGGCTTTCCGTTCAAAATCCGTTACGCGGTGTAAAATCCGTTGACAGATTATTCCAGTTTCAATCCATACGGATTAATCCAAAACCGCCATTGGATACAATCCAGGCGGATTTTTACGAATCTGATTCCCCGGTTTCCATAGTTCGTTACGAGATTGTTAAAAATCCACACATGGATTAATCCGCAGAGAGAGAGATATCCCCCTCCCACAGATTTATAGCAGAGAAAATGCAAAAAATGCATAGAGTAGCGCACTGCCCAGAAAGGTGGTGTAAAACATGAAAAATGTATTGCCCAACCAGCATAACAAAAAAGGAGATGTGGAGAAGGTGTTGGAGAGTCCACACCTCCTTTTCTGTTATGCTGGTTGGGCAATACATTTTTCATATTTTACACCCCCTGTCTCCCATCTTTCTGGGCAGTGCGCTGCTCTATGCATTTTTTGCATTTTCTCTGCTGTGCTGATCTTTACCTGCAGCTGGACACGCCCTCAAGGGACTTCATTTGGCTGAAGGAGTGGGTAAAATACAAAGACGATTACTTGATTGATGACAAGATTTACTACAAACTTTGGTGAGTTTTCTTTGGACTTTTATTGCACAACTGTCTCCAATGAGGTGCAGCGAAGTGAGATCATCATTTTTTCTGTTACCTTCAGGAGACTTGAACAAGTTGAAATTATCATTACTCACCTAGTAGTATACCCACACCTACTAAGGAAAGCCATTGTTCCATGATATTTGTGATGGATAATTACTGAATTCATTCCTGGCACTATTGGAGCACCCATTACTCTATATATTCTGGACTGTTTACTCCCACGAATTTAGTCTGAGTGCTCATTTTTAACAATCCGACCACGGATTATTAATCTGCCATGTGGATTGTCAGTGATTGAAAAAAAAAACGTAAAAAGGCAGATCGACCTTTTTGGTACTGATTCGCGGATCCAACTTCGCAAAAAAAAAAATGCCCTTCTCTATTCTCCATTCTCCATCCAGGAAGCTTCCATGGAGATGTTTGTCAGTCGTGTTGATCTACTAACATAAATTCATATTAAACACTACAACAGAAGATGTTTGCTTCTTAACATAAAGTTGGAGTAGTGCTTTATTTGGTCACCTTTTGTTTATATAGATTACACACCGTATGTTTCTTCCCCACAATGGG
The DNA here is from genome assembly GCF_040206685.1 of Ascaphus truei. Classification (NCBI taxonomy): domain Eukaryota; kingdom Metazoa; phylum Chordata; class Amphibia; order Anura; family Ascaphidae; genus Ascaphus; species Ascaphus truei. Next base: position 436,240,005 of record NC_134484.1, on the reverse strand, counting down.
AGATTGAACTCAAATATCAACCCTAACGGGACACAAATTCTCGTTTTCTAGGAGATCGGGTTAACTGCTCTGTTGGGCTCGATCGAAGTGTGAGATGTGGAGTCTATTTGACTTCTGTTTTCCGTCAGCCCGGGGCAGTGGTGGTCATGTTTTCCATTGCCTACCCCAGAGGGTGAAAAAAGGATCATACAGTTCTCTTAGAGAAGGTAAGGGGAGGTTTTCCTGTGTTGTCATTTCTTGCCCTCTAGCAGGACAATGAGCGACTTATGAGAGATTACATTCTTAGCCAAACAATATTTCTTAGTGTTGATGGTATCTCAAGCCAAACTTGTGAGATGTGGATCAAAGCCAGCATTGATTAGCTTGAGATGTTGGCGTGTCCTGACTAAAGCTTTTTTTTTAAGCAGTTGCAAATGTATTTTCCTTTACAAGTATCCAGTTTAATTTGTATAGCACTCGGTGCTCTCATCCTCCCACATCTTCCCTGTACAGAAAAAAAGTATCAAAACTCTACATAAACACACAATGATTGCACTGATGCTGCTTGTTAGTCAGGAATTTGACATCAGAATTGATTAAGAAATTAGGGTGAAAGTGTAAATGGCTGCAGTTTTTTAGACTCATCTTCTTTTTTTTTTGATCAATGATAGAATGGAAGTCTGGCAGATGCCCCTTGAGAGTTACTGAAGATCAGAGCCAAAACATAATTGAACTTTATTTGTAAGCAAAAGAAAATCCATACGGGCCTGAGGCGTTCAGGGTTAGGAGGATCTTCACTTTCCCCACCTGGTCTATCCACAGTAACAGCTTAGATTCATATATATATATATATATATATATATAGCCATGCATAATAATGGTATATTGCTTTCCTCTCTGTTGGCAGTAAGTCCTGGTAAGAACAGGTATGCCAGCAGTAGTTATTGAGGTTTCCCCTCATCCAATGGTGAGGTGCCCTATGTATAGAGGGGAGTGGCTGTATGCTCTGAGTCCCTGGATAGTGACATCAGGGATGCGCCTGCCTCCTGAAGTATATAAGGCACAACACAGTTAGTTAGTTTGGTTCTGCAAGTGTCCTAGCAGCAGTGGAAAGCTGTTAGGAAGTTGTATTGTCCTGCATAAGGGATTGTAGGAACACTTTGTGACCCTAGTGACGTAACTAGCGGTCCGGGTTGACCAATCAGCCTGTCTAGCCACTCTGTGTCTAGGGACCTGGCACAGAGAGGGTCTCCCTAGGAGAAGAGGGAACCCCACTTCAATTCAGGAGGGCGTACCTGGCGAAGGGACAGCACGGAAGAATGTGCGGCTAGAGCCGGTAGCTGCATGTGGCAGTCTGCCACATCACCGTCTGCAATAAAGATGCCCTGTTTAAAGATACCCCCACTGTGTGAGTGTGAAATTACTCGCAAGTGGATGGCACCATCAAGAAGGAGTTCCTCACCAGGACCATCTCCCTGCGGAAGCATAGACCCTGATGAGGTGGAGGCGCTGCACATGATGTAAGTTGAACTCGCACCCACTACCTCAGCTACCTGCCTGCTGAATATCCCCTATTAACATCAAGCGGTAGACTCAGGAGTCCTGTTGCCTACAGGTGCACCACCACACACACACGTAATGGGAGTTGGTTAATACAAGTACCCGGGCCAATGTGAGATTGGGGGGGGGAAACCTGTTACAATTGGAGGCGCTGCTGAGAGATATATACCTATCAACAGGACAGGCACGCTAGGAAACAGGGAAAGTGTATACTGCCACTTTGTGCTGCGTGGGGAAGGAACCGCAGGGAGACCCTGGGAACCTGAGAGGAGTGAGTGGGTCTGGAGAGGGGCTATAGCTGTCCGAGTCACCTTGAGGTCGCGCTAGGGGTAGGACGCCTGAAGGGATAGACTGGTAACTAGGTCAGGAATCCTGGAGAGGGTCTGCACTAGGCTGACTAAGAGAGGTAGACGCCCAAGTACTGCATGGGAGCCCCAGAGTACTCTAGCCATTCCAGATCACTTACCAAAGGAAGCACAGACTGGGAGAAGGAGATACAGTAGACACTGTGAGCCTAGCCTGAGGTAGTGCAACACGAGTTAGACATATGTTAGGTACACGAGGTGGTGCACACGGCATGTTTATTGTACGGATGTGGTAGCTGCCCAGCAGAGGGGAGCTCCATGTACAGTAACCCGGTATACCGTGAGCAAGAAGTGACCGTCGGAATGGAGGATCTGCAAGGAGCAGAAGGTCCAGGATGTCGGGAAGAGGAGGGACAACAAGCTACATGAGAGACTCTTGTGTGTTTGCTATGGAATGGCGTGAAAGCCGTGGCTGCGCCGTGTTTGTCATGCTTTTGTTCTCAGGATGATACCCCTGAGAATAGTGAGAACGACAGTCTTGCGCGATGGGAGGAACGAAATGGACTTTGTTACACACCAATTAACAAACAGCCAGACGCTACCTCAAATGGGAAAAAGGACAGTACTTACCAAAATGGCGGTTCCCGCGTTCCCAGGACACCGCGTGGGCCAGCTGCAGAAAGCCTTGCAACTCTGCAGTTTGCAAATTGTTGGCCAGGATTGGCGGCAACGAGGAAACTCCACCCAGTTGGGGAGTTTGGCGCGAAAGCCGGAGCCGCGCCCTCATGGACGATGACTCACTCAGCCCCAGTGCTGGGTCAGCCTACATAGAGGAGAGACATCCCCCTAGTTTCAACCAGGGGGAGTGGTCTAAAGTTCCACCGGATGCTGATGGAGGAAGTGGGGGGAAGCACAGATCACCCATCCCCTGCACTTCAGTTGCGAAGAGCCATCGATCACTACAGACCACTAGGAAGAGTGCTCCCGTTGGTGACCATGGCTGAGCAAGCGGAGAAAGTGGAACAGAGTCCCTTAATATCCACCCACCCCTACTCGGCTCCAGGAGGCTTCCTGATCATCCGAGTGGAAGGTATGGAGACAGTGGTCTGTCTCTGCCTGCAGTGCAGACTGCCTGGTGGAGCCGTGGGCAGGGAGGCCCGATGCCCTCACTGTAGCTTACAGTACATGTGGCCCATGACGACGTTTATGCCGATACAAACTGTGGGGATGAAACATCCTACCCTGACGTTGGCAGCGGAGCTTCCAGGTGCCCTGTGGAGGGAGAATACCGATTCCGTGGAGCCGGAACCGGACCGGGTTCTCCAGCCGGGGAAGCCCAGTCATCGCAAAGGTGACCGTAAAGGAGCCCCTAGATGGTCCCCTACCGGAATACCCAGACCGAACTGCAAAATAGAGTCCTCGGACGAGGAGTGTGCCAGGCTGGCAGAGGCACAGGACTTGCTGGAGGAGTACCATGCTACTGGTATTCCGTGGCGAGACGCCATTCCTCGTGGTGTGGAGACACGAAGCCGTGTGTCTCCAGTGCCGCGACAACCCGATCGCCGGAGTCCCCCTGCCGTGGTGACTAGCGGATCGGAAGGAGGTCGATCCACCCCGACCCCGCGGAGCAGCAGGTTAACGCCGTGTTCACTGCAGATCCCGAAGTTGGAAGCGTGCGAAGAGCGGAACCAGGGTCAAGCTGGACCGCACAGCAGAAGGGCGTTGCCGGATATCCTCGTGGAGGAAGAGGTCTCGCTTGGGGACCCAACCCAAGATGGCGTCGCAGCACGTGCGGATCCCGAGGCATTTCCGGACGGCCAGAGCGGTGACGAGTGGGAGGCAGTGGCGCCTCTACAGTCGACCAGGGGGAGTCGATCCTCTACGGACAGTCGACGGAGCGGGCGCTTGAATCGGAGCTCGAGAGGACCCGCTACCGATGGATCGAATGGACATTATGGTGCACGTGAGTCCGGTGTTACGGAAGAGCAGGCCGTAACCCTGCCGGCACCTACCGTCCATTCCCATCCCCCAACCCCGTCCATTCCCATGGTTAGCCCCAAGGCCCTAGTTCAAACCCCCGTCCCTGTCACCTGTCCCTTTGGGTCGACATCTAGTCTGGGTATGTCAGGGGATTCCCGGGGTCCTATCACCGAACGGACTGGAAGCCTGGACTGGGGAACATCTGATGATGGATCGGAGGGTGGAGGGAGAGTTTCACCAAGAGGTTCCATTGTTAGCGCACTGAGTCGTGAGGGCGGACATTGGTCGCAAAGAAAGGAACGTGTTGGGCGATCTGAGGGTACTTCGGGGGTATCCTCGGGCGGCCCTGATGATGAGGAGGAGCCGATAGAACCTAGCTCCGAGGAAGTAAGGGAGACTAGGTGGTGGGCACCATTATACGAGGGGTATGTCGCCTGGATCGACCGCACTCATTTCCTGCTAGAGAGGGAAGGGGTGGTTGATCACTGGTGGGCTCCCGGAGATTTTGATGATGAGGCATACCTTAGGGCCCTAAGGGTAAGATGGGATCGCATCCAGGGAGGCCTTATTACCCCAAAGGGATCAGCAGGGTTGGATGACCCGGTAGAATCGGATGAGCCCCTGTCATGGGTGTTGCCAGGAGCGGCTGGGAAAAGTAAATTGACCAGGACTTGCCGAGCTGAACGGGCTATCGCAGCTCAGTATAAGCGATCGCATGGGCTCGAATACCCGTATGTACCCGAACCTCTAATGAGAGAAATTGAGGAGAACCGAGAAAGTTGGCTCAAAAACGATATTGAGTACTATATTGTTAATAAGGGAGGGGCCATTAAGGGGATTCAGGCCGAGCAGAGGGTGTCCCAATTCATGCGGGTCTGGAAGATAGGACGCAGTGTGTATATGCACAAGGTGGTATACTGTAACGAGCGGGGGTTACCACGAGAATACAGTGTAACCGTTCATGATGCAGCGGGGCGGGAGGTAAAGAAGCCAGACCCTCGACACTATTATTAGGTCCGCAACGAGTGGTCTGCCTTTATTCTTTACATGTTTACTGCTGGTCGGTGAGCGGGTGTTATATCATTATTATGTGAAGTGATAATGTTTAAATACTAAGTTGTGTGTTCTTTTTCAGTGTTTCCTGGAGCAAGGTACACTAAATTTAGGACCCAGCCAGGACGGTGGGGATTCACCAGGGGGAGTATATAGCCAGTGTTCGACAAACCTATACATTTACTCGCCCGGGGCGTGTGGATTTAAACCCCAGGCGAGTAAATATTGGCCCAAGCAGCACACATGTTCATTTTTTTAAATTTCCCCCGTTCGCGCTGAAAATTTTCCCTGCTCGCGCTGAAAAAAAAAACCTCCCCTACCTGACTTCTGATTGGCGCGCGCTCCCAGGCTTTGTGGGCGCGCGGCCAGGCTCTATAAGAGCCCGCCCCCAACGAGCAGCCATTCTTTCCGGCCGGAGCTCTTGGAGAGTAAGTAAGTACGATCCAATTCTCCGTCTTGCGGCCTCGCTGCTGCTTCCCTGCAAGCCCCCTTACTCCCCGTGCGAGGCAGGTGTTCCCCCTTCTCGGCATGTCCCCGCTTAACTTGGCAAACAGCAGATTGTAGTGAGGGTGTTCCCCCTTCTCGGCATGTCCCCGCTTAACTTGGCAAACAGCAGATTGTAGTGGGGGTGTCCCCCACTTCTCGGCATGTCCCCGCTTAACTTGGCCAACAGCAGATTGTAGTGGGGGTGTCCCCCCCTTCTCGGCATGTCCCCGCTTAACTTGGCCAACAGCAGATTGTAGTGGGGGTGTCCCCCCTTCTCGGCATGTCCCCGCTTAACTTGGCCAACAGCAGATTGTAGTGGGGGTGTCCCCCCTTCTCGGCATGTCCCCGCTTAACTTGGCCAACAGCAGATTGTAGTGGGGGTGTCCCCCCCTTCTCGGCATGTCCCCGCTTAACTTGGCCAACAGCAGATTGTAGTGGGGGTGTCCCCCCTTCTCGGCATGTCCCCGCTTAACTTGGCCAACAGCAGATTTTAGTGGGGGTGTCCCCCCTTCTCGGCATGTCCCCGCTTAACTTGGCCAACAGCAGATTGTAGTGAGGGTGTCCCCCACTTCTCGGCATGTCCCCGCTTAACTTGGCCAACAGCAGATTGTAGTGGGGGTGTCCCCCACTTCTCGGCCTGTCACGGCGTCCCGTGTGTGTGTGCATGGGTGTGTGCATGGGTGTATGTGTGTGTATGTGTGTGTGTGCATGGGTGTGTGAGTGTGTATGCGTGTGTGTGTGTGTGTGTGTGTATGCGTGTGTATGCGTGTGTGTGTGTGTGTGTGTGTGTGTGTGTGTGTGTGTGTGTGTGTGTGTGTGTGTGTGTGTGTGTGTGTGTGTGTGTGTGTGTATGGGTGTGGGCATAGGTGTGTGTGCATGGGTGTGGGCATAGGTGTGTGTGCATGGGTGTGTGTTTGTGTATGCAAGGGTGTATGTGTGTGTGTGCATGTGTGTGTATGCATGGTTGTGTGTGTGTGTGTATGTGTGTGTGTGTGCGTGTGCGTGTATGCAATGTGTGTGTATGCATGGGTGTGTGTGTGTGCATGGGACAGTGTGCCTCCCCCCCACCCTGCCGCCTCCCCAAAGATTACACTAAGCCCAGCTATCTTCATGACGGCGCAGCCGCCGCATGAGGTGTGGTGGGGGGGGTGGATATGCCGGTCTGCACCCCCGACCACTAGCTTCATGCCGTGCGGGACATGCCGGCGAGGGGAGCAGGGCAGTGGCGGCCATGGCGGGGCTGACTGTCCCATGGGGAGCCCGCTGGGGACGTGCCTCCCACCCACCCTGCCACCTCCACAAAGCTTCCACTACGCCCGAGTGAGGTATGGGTGGGGGGGGGGGGGGGAGGAGGGAATGCCGGCCTGCCCAGCCTTTCTCAGTTAGTATTTTAGCCCATCCAAAAAATAAAAAGGCAGGTTATAATTAAAACTATAAAGAGGGTCTTTTGGGGGGGGGCCCGTGAGGAAGGAGGCCCCGCCGGACGGGAGGTGCCAAAGGGGTGGTGCTCCCGGCCGCATACACTGCTAAATAAAACATTGTTTGGTTGATTGTAACAATTTCTTATGCTGTCTACAGTTATTCCTAATGTATTTGTCCCATTCTACACCCAGTAACCCAGTCAGTAACCCAGTCAGTCAGTAACCCAGTCACTCAGTCACTCACCCAGTCAGTCAGTTACCCAGTCGGTCTGTCAGTAACCCAATCAGTCACTCACCCTGTCACTCAGTCAGTCAGTTACCCAGTCAGTCACACACCCAGTCACTCAGTCAGTCAGTAACCCAGTCAGTCACTCACCCAGTCAGTCAGTTACCCACCCTATCACTCAGTCAGTCACCCATTCAGTCACTCAGTCAGTTACCCAGTCACACATACCCAGTCACTCAGTAACCCAGTCACTCAGTAACCCAGTCACTCAGTAACCCAGTCACTCAGTCACTCACTCAGTCACTCAGTCACTCACTCAGTTACCCAGTCAGTCTGTCAGTAACCCAGTCAGTCACTCACCCTGTCACTCATCCAGTCAGTCAGTCACTCAGCCAGTTACCCAGTCACACACACCCAGTCACTCAGTCAGTAACCCAGTCACTCAGTAACCCAGTCACTCAGTCAGTCACCCATTCAGTCACTAGCCAGTTACCCAGTCACAGTAACCCAGTCAGTCAGTCACTCACCCAGTCAGTCAGTTACCCAGTCAGTCTGTCAGTAACCCTGTCAGTCACTCACCCTGTCACTCAGTCAGTCATCCATTCAGTCACTCAGCCAGTTACCCAGTCACACACACCCAGTCACTCAGTCAGTCAGTCACCCAGTTAAACAAGTAGTCAGCGGTCTACACATAAGAATGTATTGAGGCTTTAAAATAATTTCTAACTTTCTTTGTTCCAGATCTGATTAGAAAGCTTCTACCAGGATACTCGGAATCCCCCCTAACGCAGAAGACAGGTAGGGAATTTCTGCATTCGTGTGTATTTGCTGATAGTCACTTATATTCGCAAACCTGTCGGCATTTGGTTAATATGAAGAAGCACAGTAGTTTCCCATTATCCAAGAATTGGCTTCACTGTGGAGCAGCTCACACACCCACCACCCCTCCCTGATCTTAACGCTGCGGGAACAGTGCAGCTGAGCATGCTATGTAATGAAAGCAAATAATGACGGCTATGCTTGTGCGACACTCACCGAAGCCCAGCGCTTGTAGAGACAATTTATCACGTGACCATACTGTGAATAATCTGTGTGGAGGGGGATGGGAGACTTCACCCACTGCGCCGTATCATCTGATCACACTTTGCTATAAAGATTTAAAATGCCTTCACTAAGTGTTTTGATTTCTTTATCTCTGGGTGGAGGAGTGGGGTGGTTTTTGAGAGTTTACTGTCATTTATATTGCATGTTAACAAGCTTCACAGTCCGTGCTGTTACATGCCGATCTAGTACTGTACTCTGGAGGGGGAAGGAGGCAAATAGTTGCTGTGTTCTGATCCACATTTTAGATATCAGCGTGGAACCACCATCTGCCTTCCAGCACCCATTTGCCTTCCAACGCCCATCCTCTGCCTGCACTGATTTTGGCTTCACGTAAGTGTTCCATACAGTATACTGACTTCACAATGTTTGCCAATCATTCCATCTTTACAAATTGAAAGATCTTTTTCTACATTTTAGGTATCAGCCTGGTCGCACCAATCAGCCTGAACCCAACATCTGCCTTCCAGCACCCACTGTCTGCCTGGAACCAACATCTGCAAAGATGAGCAACAAGACAAGACAAACTTCACTCCTCATGTTTTTTGGAGATAAAAACCAGGGACCATCACAGCGTGTTAACCAAACAGAGACTGTAGAAGATACTCCTCCAGATCAAGACACTCCGATAGCAACAAAGTTAATCCATAAAAGAAGAATTTTTCAAGACAGTTGGCTCGAAGATTTCACATGGTTAGAATATAACAAGGAATCAGATGTTGCATCATGTATTATCTGTTCGAATGTTGCTCATAAGACTGACGTTACGCCGCCTACACACATACGACACATTTTCAATGCACCATTTAAATTAGAAACTTTCAAATATCATGTAAAGTCTTCTCTACATATCAAGTTTGCCAAAATTTTGAGTGCACAAAAAAATCCAGAAAGCACACCAATGGGGCTATGTGTAAAAAAGATGGAGAAGGAAATGTTTCAACAAATGTGTGTTGTTTTCAATTCTGCTTATTATATAGCTAAAACCAATAAACCATTCAGCGACATAAAAGATCTGTTAAATTATACACGCAAGCTTGGCGTTCATGTTCTCGAACAATATAGTAACGATAAGCGGTGTGCAGAATTTGTCAAATTTATTGCCGAAAAAATAAGAAATGACATTGTCGCTGAAGTTAAAAGTAGTTCATTCTTCAGTGTATTACTGGATGGTTCCACTGATAAATCAACAACAGAACAACTTATAATGTATATGAAATATTGTAAGGACGGCTGCATTAAGGAAAAAATTTTAAGCATAGTTCCATTACAAATTGGTACTGGCCAAGGATATTTTGATGCACTTCAAGAAGAGTTACTTAAATATGGTCTTCACTGGCGAAACTGTTAGCAGTTGGTAGGCTTAGGGACAGATGGAGCTGCAAGCATGTTAGGCAGTGTTAATGGACTTGCAGCAAAAGTTAAACATGATGTGAAACATTTGATTTCTGTGCACTGTGTAGCTCATAAATTACAGTTATGTGTGCTGAAATCTGTGAAAGATGCTACTTACATTTCCAAAGTAGACAATGTTCTGATTGGGCTTTTTAAATTTTATGGAAGTTCGCCCAAAAGGCAAAATGAACTTGAAAAAGTTGCTACATCTTTGTCTGCTACAATTTTAAAAGTTAAACATATTAATCAAATTCGATGGGTCTCAAGCAAAATTGGAGCTCTCAAATCTCTTGTTGCTGATTGGAAGTCATGTGTTGTTCATATGAAAGCTATTGTACAATCTCGAAAAACAGTGGAATCCAACCAGTGCAAGGGATTTCTGAAGATGCTCCAAAAATTTAGGTTCTTAATAACCGTACATTTCTTACTTGATTTTCTTCCAATTTTTAAAAAGTTGTCCCTAATTTTCCAGCGAGAGAGTCTGCTACTGAGCAATGTTAAATTGCATGTAGAGCAAGCATTGTTTTCACTAGAGAAATTGGGACATACGGTAGGTGAGGTAGAGAAAACATTTCTAGACAATATATCTATGTCTGGAAAATTTCAAGAAGTGGAATTATCTGACCTACCGCAGGGAAAATTGGAGTATGAACAAGACAGAAATGCATTAATTAAAGCAGGCATAAAATGTTTAAATGAAAGATTTTTGGACAATTGCTGCAAAGTATATGGTGCCTGTTCCATTTTTGATACGGTTTCGTGGCCGTCTGGTACTGATCTAATACATTATGGTGAATCTGAGATGAAGGTGCTCACTAGTCACTTTCATCATTTGATATCTGAAGATCCTCTAGCAAATGTTACAGAAGCTATTATTTCTGAATGGTATGAAATTAAAGTTTTATGTAAGCATTTGAAGCTAGAGGATATTCTGAAATCAACACAATCACAAAAGGACAGGTTTCCGTTATTCATTAAGTTGCTTTCTATTATTGCAGTCCTTCCCACATCAACAGCATCATGCGAAAGGGGTTTCAGCGTCATGAATTCAATTAAATCAAAAAAAAGATCCAAACTACAGACTTCAAGTTTAGGTGATCTCTTGACAATATCAATTAATGGACCACCAATTGATTTGTTCCAACCAGACTGTGCCATTGATAACTGGTATTTTTCAAGCAAAATGCGTCATTTGAACGGTCATGCAAGTAGAGCAACTTAATTTATGTTGACTGTACAAAAATAATTCCACTTCTTTCTGTTTCTGTATAAATAAAATAAACGTATGTCAAAAACTAATCTTATTAGTTCTTACTAAGAATTTATTAAATTTGCAATGGGGTGGAGCTAGGGGCGTGGCTAGGGGCGTGGCTAGGGGCGAGTAGATTTTTTGGGTGGGCGAGTAGATTTTTGGGTGATTTGTCGAACACTGTATATAGCCATGCATAATAATGGTATATTGCTTTCCTCTCTGTTGGCAGTAAGTCCTGGTAAGAACAGGTATGCCAGCAGTAGTTATGGAGGTTTCCCCTCATCCAATGGTGAGGTGCCCTATATATAGAGGGGAGTGGCTGTATGCTCTGAGTCCCTGGATAGTGACATCAGGGATGCGCCTGCCTCTTGAAGTATATAAGGCACAACACAGTTAGTTAGTTTGGTTCTGCAAGTGTCCTAGCAGCAGTGGAAAGCTGTTAGGAAGTTGTATGTTCCTGCATAAGGGATTGTAGGGACACTTTGTGACCCTAGTGACGTAACTAGCGGTCCGGGTTGACCAATCAGCCTGTCTAGCCACTCTGTGTCCAGGGACCTGGCACAGAGAGGGTCTCCCTAGGAGAAGAGGGAACCCCACTTCAATTCAGGAGGGCGTACCTGGCGAAGGGACAGCACGGAGAGATGTGCGGCTAGAGCCGGCAGCTGCATGGGGCAGTCTGCTACATCACCGTCTGCAATAAAGATGCCCTGTTTAAAGATACCCCCACTGTGTGAGTGTGAAATTACTCGCAAGTGGATGGCACCATCAAGAAGGAGTTCCTCACCAGGACCATCTCCCTGCGGAAGCATAGACCCTGATGAGGTGGAGGCGCTGCACATGATGTAAGTTGAACTCGCACCCACTACCTCAGCTACCTGCCTGTTGAATATCCCCTATTAACATCAAGCGGGAGACTCAGGAGTCCTGTTGCCTACAGGTGCACCACCACACACACACGTAATGGGAGTTGGTTAATACAAGTACCCGGGCCAATGTGAGATTGGGGGGGGGGGAAACCCGTTATATATATATATATCAAATAAAAAGTTCACTTGTGAGCACATTCCCATGTCTTAGGAAGGTCTGCAACCCTGCCTTTCACCATTATCAATGTGAAATAATTATTCTGCTCACCTAATTCACATTAGTATAGGTATAAGTAAATTGCTAAGGTGCATTGGAGGAAAATATAATATGTAGACAAATAGATCCAAAGAGGATCAGCAAGGTCCTCCAAAAGATGCACTCATTAGCATGTAGGGGAGAGAGTACTAACCAAATGAGTCCTGCAGAGAATTCAACTGCTATAGCTCTTAAAATAGGATCAATTGAAAAATAATAAAATATTTATTGGGCAAATTTTTGACAAAGGTATTAAAACATATGTAAAATATAACAATATATGTATAAAAACCCTGTAGTGGAATTGAAGTGTTTATAGTGTGTGGGTGTAAGGTATGTGACCCAGAGAACTTAATTAGTTTGCATTAGTATGCTAGTCTCTGAGATAACACCCAAAGTAAAACACTTGACATCAGTAATAGAAAAAAGGTTTGTAGGTTGAATTACCAGTCTATACTGGGATAAATCTGTTACTATTGCTATGATAAATGCAACAGAAATGACACCAATTCAATGAGTCCAAAAATATTAGCTCTGGTTGCTAAAGTTGTTCATTCTTGCAAATTAGTGTGTCAGCATATTGGTCAGAAATATAGATCTCTATGAATTGTAGCCTATAAGGTGTCAACCAAGTATACCAGGCTATCTGACTTATAGCAGCATACACACAATAATAGCGTTACACTCTGCTATTGTATACAGTTTTGCTGCCACGGAGGGTCAGACAGATAGAAAAACACTCCACAACGAGGATAGTATGAGTAATAGCTAGTGATGAGTAATCCTATATTAAATAGCCAAGAGACTATCAAATGGATATCTGTGTAGTAGAGAGTATAAATACATCACAGTCTGACAGATAAGGAGAACTAGTAATATCACATAGTCTAAATCTGCCACGGAGGGTCAGAGTGTCTAAAAGTGCAATAGTATACGAGCCGCGTATCCCAGGTCTGATGTCCGCAACTCCAGATGACGTCACCGGTGGTGATGTCCTACTATTGACGCACGTTTCGAGAGATTCACTCTCTTCTTCAGGGGTGTGGAGTCTGTTTGTATGATGCTAGTTGCAGTGCTTTATACTACAAATTATGGGGGCGTGACTCATTGCTCCTCAGGTAGAGAAATGAACTCCGTGTATCTAGAGGCTTGGCTCACGATTCTCCCATATGATTGGATGCCAGAAGTTTAGATCTGTCTGATCTCAGAGCCTTATAATAGGCTTTGTTAGTCAAATTTTTACTGTTACTTCTTTCATGAAATCTAGCCTTCATGTCCAAGGCTTGAGACTTAAATTCAGGAAGGGTAGAGCAATTTCGACGTAATCGAAGAAATTGCCCTATGGGGATGTTATGTGTAATGTGTTTAGGATGGTGACTTTGTGCCAGTAACAGATTGTTAGTGGCTGATGGTTTTCTATAAATGCTAGTCTGTATGTTCCCATTCAAACTCTTTTGAATGGTTATATCAAGAAATTCTATTTGATCTTTCCTCACTTGATATGTGAGTTTTAGATTGTTTGTTTTTAATTTTGTTAAGAGTTTTTTTTAATTCATGTAGTAGATACCCCAGACCACTCCAGAAAAGTAAAATGTCATCAATATATCTCAGCCACATCTCTATACATCCCGTATATTGATCATTGTCCGCCATGAAAACCACGGTTTCTTCCCACATATATACATATACACATCTACAGTGTACATATGTATGAAAATTAGTTGAACACTAACCACACATGTAGCGCAATATGAGTTATTTGACACCACATATACAAAAGAAATGATTTTGATGTTATGCTTGGCCATTATGCAAGCCTACAAAATATCATACACTATTTGCTCCCGATTTTCTAAGGATCTGATTGGCTCTGAATTTCATCCAATCATATGGGAGAATCGTGAGCCAAGCCTCTAGATACACGGAGTTCATTTCTCCATCTGAGGAGCAATGAGTCACGCCCCCATAATTTGGAGTATAAAACACTGCAACTAGCATCATACAAACAGACGCCACACCCCTGAAGAAGAGAGTGAATCTCTCGAAACGCACATCGATAGTAGGGACGTCATCGGGAGTTGCGGACATCAGACCTGGGATACACGGCTCGTATACTATTGCACTTTTAGACACTCTGACCCTCCGAGGCAGATTTAGACTATGTGATATTACTAGTTCTCCTTATCTGTCAGACTGTGATGTATTTATACTCCCTAATACACAGATATCTATTTGATAGTCTCTTGGCTATTTAATATAGGATTACACATCACTAGCTATTACTCATACTATCCACGTTGAGGAGTGTTTTTCTATCTGTCTGACCCTCCGTGGCAGCAAAACTGTATACAATAGCAGAGTGTAATGCTATTATTGTGTGTATGCTGCTGTAAGTCAGGTAGCCTGGTATACTTGGTTGACGCCTAATAGGCTACAATTCATAGAGATCTATGTTTCTGACCAATATGCTGACACACTAATTTGCAAGCATGAACAACTTTAGCAACCAGAGCTAATATTTTTGGACTCATTGAATTGGTGTCATTTCTGTTGCATTTATCATAGCAATAGTAACATATTTATCCCAGTATAGACTGGTAATTCAACCTACAGACCTTTTTTCTATTACTGATGTCAAGTGTTTTACTTTGGGTGTTATCTCAGAGACTAGCATACTAATGCAAACTAATTAAGTTCTCTGGGTCACATACCTTACACCCACACACTATAAACACTTCAATTCCACTACAGGGTTTTTATACATACAGTATATTGTTATATTTTACGTATGTTTTAATACCTTTGTCGACAATAAATATTGTATTATTTTTCAATTGATCCTAGTTTAAGAGCCATAGCAGTTGAATTCTCTGCAGGACTCATTTGGTTAGTGCTCTCTCCCCTACATGCTAATGAGTGCATCTTTTGGAGGACCTTGCTTTATTTGTCTACATTTCACCATTATCACCCAGCATATAGTGCTTCCACTGCAGCAAGGGATTCTGGGAAATGACATGTAAATGAGCACACAATGTCACCTTTTGTCTGAAAAAACCATTGTTACGTGGAGCCCATATAAGCTAATGCTCGCTGTTAACACAGCTTTAAAGCACAGCATGGGAATCAGATGCAAAGCCAGAGAAACCATTCACAGACATGTTTCAACCTTAATGGGTATCATCAGTATGAAGTTGGTTGTACTGCTGCTTTGCCATTTTCAAGACTGTAGGGTTTACCATCACGTTTTAAGTTATGGTGGGTGAAAAAGGCAACAAGAAACCTCCACCGTATTGCATATAGCAAATAAAAAGATCACTTGTGAGCACATTCACATGTCTTAGGCAGGTCTGCAACCCTGCCTTTCACCATTATCACCCAGCGTACAGTGCTTCCACTGCAGCAAGGGATTCTGGGAAATTACATGCAAATGAGCACACAGTACTACTTTTTGCTTCAAAACCATTAACATGGTTCCCTATAGGCTTAAGCTTGCTGAATGGTCACAGCTTTGAGCACAGCCAGGGTTAGGATGCATATCCAGTAAACCCACCCACAGACAGCCGTTTCGATCTTAATGGGTTTCATCAGCGTGGGGTTGGTTATACTGGCTATATAAAAATGAAGCAAGGATAGGTTTTACCATACTTAGTTAAGTTATGGTGGGTAAAAAAAGTGACAAAAACCCTACACAGCAAAGCATATAGCAAATGGAAATATTACTGTATGCTCATTTGCATGTCTTAGACAGGTCTGCAACCCCGCCTTTCACCATTAGCACACAGCACACAACACTTCCACTGCAGCAAGGGATTCTGGGAAATGACATGCAAATGAGCACACAGTGCGGTATATGTAGCCCTGTTTCCCCACTTCTCTGGGAGATTTTACAGTCTACGCTATTAGTGTGGTGCAATACCTGTAGGGAGCAGGAGATCTTGAGCTGTCAGCATTGTTATTGAGACCAGGACAGGCTTTTGGGTTCTTTTACTGTAGTTCTTCTCGGGTACTCAGTGCCTCCAGCTGTAGTGGGATCCAGGGTGCTCCGAATATCAGACCCCACCACGGCATCCTTCTCCCCCCCTGTCCAATGACTGACACTGAGACAGGGGCACATAGTAGAACCAGGATCCTTTATTAGCAGCATATTGTACAGCCACTGACACTCTCCTTACAGTGCTGTACAGTCTTTGAAGTCCCAGACTTCTAGAGCAGTGGTGCGCAAACTGGGGGGCGCGCCCCCTTGGGGGGGCGCAAGATTATGTAGGGGGGGCGCAGGCTGCGTGCGGGGAAACCTGGGGGCGGGCAGAAGCTCCGTGCAGAGGCTGCTTCCAGTTCTCTGCTGTGTCTTGCAGAGGGGGCGGGGCCTTGCAGAAGGGGCGGGGCCTTACTGCGGGGCCTTCCCTGCACACAGACAAGCCCTTCTCCTCCTCCTGTCTGTTTTCAGCTGCACATGGGGGGACCGGAGCAGGTTTAGTTACTCCCTCCACCCACCTTGTGTGTGTGTGTGTGTGTGTGTGTGTGTGTGTGTGTGTGTGTGTGTGTGTGTGTGTGTGTGTGTGTGTGTGTGTGTGTGTGTAGAAATGTGTGTGTATATGTAGAAATGTGTGTGTATATGTATGTGTGTGTTTTGTATGTATATGTGTGTGTGTGTGTGTGTGTGTGTGTGTGTGTGTATGTAGAAATGTGTGTGTATATGTAGAAATGTGTGTGTATATGTATGTGTGTGTATATGTGTGTGTATGTGTTTTGTATGTATATGTGTGTGTGTGTATCTATATATGTATGTGTATGTGTGTGTATATATAAAGTATGTGAATGTGTGTGTGTGTGTGTGTGTGTGTGTGTATATATATATATATGGATTGTTGTGTGTGTGTGTGTGTGTGTGTGTGTGTGTGTGTGTGTGTGTGTGTGTGTGTGTGTGTGTGTGTGTGTGTGTGTGTAGAAATGTGTGTGTATATGTAGAAATGTGTGTGTATATGTATGTGTGTGTTTTGTATGTATATGTGTGTGTGTGTGTGTGTGTGTGTGTATGTAGAAATGTGTGTGTATATGTAGAAATGTGTGTGTATATGTATGTGTGTGTATATGTGTGTGTATGTGTTTTGTATGTATATGTGTGTGTGTGTATCTATATATGTATGTGTATGTGTGTGTGTATATATAAAGTGTGTGTGTGTGTGTGTGTGTGTGTATATATATATATATGGATTGTTGTGTGTGTGTGTGTGTGTGTGTGCTGTGCCTGTTGGTTGTCTGTGTGTGTGAGTGTTGTGTGTGTTGGTGATTATGTGAGTGTTGGTTGTGACTGTGTGTGTGTAGTGATTGAGTGTGTGCTGTGTTGGTTGTGATTTGAGTGGGTGTTGTGTATGTGTGTGTGTGTATATGTATGTGTGTGTGTATATGTATGTATGTGTGTGTGTGTGTGTGTGTGTGTGTGTGTGTGTGTGTGTGTGTGTATGTGTGTGTTTGTGTGTATATATAGACTGTTGTGTGTGTGTTTACGTGTGTGTGTGCCTGTTGGTTGTCTGTGTGTGTGTTGTGATTGAGTGTGTGCTGTGTTGGTTGTGATTTGAGTGGGTGTTGTGTGTGTGTATGTGTGTGTATATATGTATGTATGTGTGTGTGTGTTTTGTGTGTATATATATGGACTGTTGTGTGTGTGTGTGTGCTGTGCCTGTTGGTTGTCTGTGTGTGTGTGTTGTGATTGAGTGTTGTGTGTGTTGGTGGTGATTATGTGAGTGTTGGTTGTGACTGTGTGTGTGTAGTGATTGAGTGTGTGCTGTGTTGGTTGTGATTTGAGTGTGTGTTGGTTGTGGGTGTTGTGATTGAATGCAGCGTTGCACAAACTGAGGGGGGGACGCCCCAGGCGCAAGATTATTTAGGCGGGGCGCGTGCAGCAAAACCTGGTTGTGCAGGCGAAAAAGATGTGCGCGCGCGGGCGGCCAAATAGAATAGTGCAGGTGGGGCCACGTGATTCGGAGGTACGCGGAGGAGCACGCCCCAGCGCTGTGATGTCAAACGCCCCTCCCTCCGGTGTCTGCCTACAATAGCGCTGTGGTCCTGCTCTCCTCCGCTGGCAACCTGCCTAGCTGCGATCCTCTTCATGTGAGAGGGTAGGCTGCCACTATATCAATCATACTATGAATGTACAGAAATAATAAAAAAAAAGTGTAAACACTTCCCCGCTCGTGCTTGCAAAATTATGCAGGACACCCTGTGCTCATGCTTGGAGACTTGGTGATGTCACCGCTCTCAGCGGCAGCGTGGACGCAGCCTAATTTTGCAAGAGCGAGCTGTTGAAGTATGTAAGTATTTAGGCTGCGCTTATAGTGCCGGCGACGCAACGTCGCCCGAAAACATGCATTGTCGCCGCCGCGTGCGCTTATAGTAAGCGTGACGGGGCGACGCGATTTTTTGAAGCCGGCAGTATTTGATTTTTAAGGGGCTGTCGCCTCATGTGACAGCCCATGAAACAATCAATGGCCTGGTCGCCCACGCCGCCACCGCAAAGCGAAATACAACTTTCGCTAGCGGCGACGGGTGACGTCGCAGGCACTATATGCGCGGCCTTAGACATATTTGTATTTACATTGTATACCGTTTAATAAAGGTTTTTTTTTCATGGGATTTTGATTACATCAGGCAGGGGGGCCCGAGAAATTTCATGGATAAAAAGGGGGGCTCGGCATAAAAAGTTTGCTCACCCCTGTTCTAGAGGATGCCTACCCCGATAGTAGGGGCAATGAGTCTTGATGTTCCCCAGGCTCATCCTCGCAATGGGAGAGACTGACAGCCCATGTTCTCTCCTTTCTCTCCAGAGCAAGACTAAACTAAATTTGGCCACTCCTCTGATTAGAATTCCAGAAGGGGCGGTCTCATGATCTGTACCTATACTGATAGGCTTACCCAGGCTATGAGTCACCACCTCACCTCTGTCCATCACAGAGCAGCCTGCAGGGGGACAAAAGCCCACTGATTAACCTGTTAATGCCCTGGACTTATTAGGGACTTACATAGCAGGGGGAAAGACAGGTAGAATAGACTTACCATGTTACACTCTTCCCTGGGTGAAATTCCCAACATCCTCATTTGGGGTCCAAATTTGGGGCACCATCCGTCATTGTGGAATCTACAAAATGACACCAAATGTATTAATATCATACAGATGATACATACAAACTATATCATACACTGACTACAGTGATGACATACAATAACTGTTAACCAGATAGAGTGGAACTATATATAATATCTAGGATCCGGCTTCTGAACAGGTCGTCCGTCAAAATCCTCCACCCAAACAGAATACACCTTAGCGGCACCTGCTTGCTGGCGAACCTTCTCTCTATCCATAAAGATACACGTCCCTATGAGCCATTCCCTCATGATTGAACAAATAAGGGAGTCAGTTATGAATTCCTTATAACTGGTCTTAGCCTGAAGATAATCTGTGACTGCTAAGTTTAGCTACTCATGTCGGTTATCCTCTTATCTCCTGCATTATGGGCTCAGGAACATAAGGAAACTTGTAACTATGGGACTGCCGGAACCTTTTTCTTATGGCCCGGTCAGCTCTAGTTAACTTAAGGACCTTCCAACCAGCTCCCTGGCCAGGTAGTACCCAAAATCCCGGATCCTTAGGGTTCACCCTTTTGCGTAAACTATCAGGGCCCTTAGGTATGCGTACCCCTAACTTGATTTCTCCTTCTCTCTTACGGAGAGCTTCTGCTGACTCTTCAGGAGAAAAGACACCCTCTTCCCTCCAATGGTCAACTATGGGGCCATTAATTAGGATAGGCGGTGCCAGGTCTCTTAGTTAGGATAGGGTTTCCTAGTGGGATTCTAGTTGAGCTAGGGTCCCGTGGAGGTAGGCAGCCAGGAGCAGATGCCAGGGCTAGGATGGAACAGCATAGGGGTCTGTCCTCGGACAAGCCGGGCAAGATACATAGTACAGATCATCCTGCGCTTCCAGGTGATCTGCATCCTCTGCATAGGGATGCCTATGGTGTATCAGCAGAGGGGAAAAGGCAGTGTAGAGAGGGAGGCTAGGAGGGAGTCAGCCTTCAGCATTCCGAGTGGCCTCTGTGAGTTTGTGAGGGTGCCACTCAGGATGAGGAATGCCCAGGCTGCCCTCCAATGCCTGGTCAGTAGGGCACTGGAGGGCGTGCAGAGTTATGGGAGGGCATACGGGCTAGAATAGTGGTTTTGGGATTGGTATTTGTATCCAGTACAGGTAGCAGCAGTGCTAGCATCAATTGGGAAGACAGGGCTTGCTGTTAAGCCCACCCAGTGTTCAGCAGAGATGGCAAAGGTGTTGCATCTAGGGCACAGGGTGAGTGGCAGGCAGCTGACCATTCTAGGCACCATTGGCTACTGTAGGAAGTTTATTCCCCAGCTCAGGACTGAGACTGAACCCCGGACTGATGTGACCCAGGAGCGACTCTCAGTACTGGCTGTCTGGTCTCCTGCTTGCAGAGTTGCTTTGCAGGCATTAACCCTGAGTCCTGCCCTGTCCCTAACTACACCCATGGTTTCTAACCAGTCCTGTGTGCAGGGAGATGCTTCGGGCTATGGCATCAGTGCTGGACTCAGCCAAATGGGGGAGGAGGGCCGTGGACATGGCAATGCGGAGGGTCTTTACCGCCAGGACAATCTTTGTGGACTAATGCACTAAAGAGGTGCCAGGCCAGTCCAACCACCGGACGAGGTGGCCGGGGCAGAGCCTGTCCTTTGAGTGGGGGAGGTGTGACGATCGGGGGTTAATCAGGCCCATAATAAAGGCAGTAGGGACAGAAGGGGTTAATTCTATGTACAGACGAGACCACGAATATTCTAAAGCTTGCCTTAAACTAGCCCGGTTACATTCTGGGTATGTGCTGGGTGTAACCTGGCTAGTTTAAGGCAAGTTTAAGGCATTTCTGCATTGACTAATGACCCATAGAATGTACACAGCAGGGGTCCCTGGTAGTCCCATTCAGTTTGAATGGGACTGCCAGGGACCCCCGCTGTTAATCTGATGGGCCATTAATCAATGCAGAAATGCTGGGTCTAGTTTAAGGCATGTATCCAGCATGTACCTGGGTCTTTTTGGCGATTGCCACTGGTTTTTGTTAGAATAACCGTGGGCACTACAGTACACCACAAATGTCATATTTTCCCCTACAACACTGTATTGTCCCTGTTTTGCAGTGATTAACCCTAAATCGCATTGGGACGGAAGGGGTTAAATGTATGTGCATCCCACTGATGTGTTTGCCCCTAGACCATCTTTCTTGGTCCCATTTTGCTGTCCATTACCTGACTGTAGTAATAGCAATGTATGCGAATTGGGCCAATTGCATTTCAAACACAAGGAGCTAGCTAGCACTCTAATTTTTGGAGTGCAGCTAACTAAGGATGTACTAAGCCCATACATATTGTTTGGTGTCCCCAACACATGCAGAAAGTATATATATATATATATATATATATATATATATATATATATATATATATAAGGGAGCGTCATGACGTCAGACGCACTGACATTGAAGTCTACACCCAGCGCTGGAGCGGACTGATCCAAGCGCTAGTGCTACAGGCACTACCAATACGGAACTTTTGTCTTGGACTATCTACAGCACACCAGCCCTGGGAAACTGCTGGTACGCTGCTCTTTTGCCAACGGAGCCTGGGAATGCCCCAAAAGTCTGCACTTTGACCGGATGATTTACATCAGTCCTGGAAACCTGCTGAGACGCTGCTCCTTCACCAACGGAGCCTGGGACTGCCCCAAGAGCTTGCAGTTAGACCGGATGGTGGTGATTATTATCACATATGCTTGATTTTATTGTACTTCTTGTAAGTGCGTTTTTTACCCCCCCTCCCCCTTCCCTTCATTAAATTTACTCCTTTACGCTATGGGCGTGCGCTCCCTCCTCTTTTTTCCTTTTTAGATATCTTGTGGACGTGGTGGTCCACACTGAGAGCTGCCGGAGACCCTGCACACCAGCACCCATATTAATCATCGGAACTATTTGAGGACTGGTTTATCCTTTCATTTGCTTTTTTCATGTGTTGTTGCTGTATGTTTGTTATGGGCCTATCTTATGTTTATAGGTCCGTATAACCTTTACATATTGCTTAGACAATTTAGGTTTTACACTAGATAATTCCTACGTAGACATACATAGTGTATATGTTCCTTAGAGGCGCAGCTTTTTTCCCTTCTGTTTGTTCTATATATATATATATATATATATATATATATATATATATATATATATATATATATATATATATATATATATATATATATATATATATATATATAAACTGTATTTTAGTTATGTTTTAAAAGGTACCGGCAGGAAGCTTTTCCTGTGCCCAGCAATGAATTTATTAACATGCCTATATGTTATGAGTAAGGAAATTAACATTAGACAGGAGATGACACTTGGGGGTGTGTAATCCTGGGCTTTGAAATGCTTAGCAGGATTCAAAGGTGTTAACCTGTTGTTAGCAGGAAAGACCAAATAACTTGTTAGCCCTCCCGTGCTAATTGAAGCCCCAATATCCTTAGATCAAAAGGGTCCCTTTGGCCTAGCTAGACTGAGCGGCATTCAGGAAGAAAACAGGATGACATATGCTAAGTAGCAAGTGGCTAGGTGGGGAAGATGACATTTCTGTTGTACATGCTCTGTGCAAACCATGAAGCCACTTTTGCCAGTAGTTCCTAGCATGGGCAGAACAGGGATTGGTGGGTTAAATGTTCCCACTGAGGGAATTGGGCTTGCATGTTAGGGATAGGACTGTAAACTCTATAACCATGCCTGCTGAGCTATCCCCAGTGGGATTCATGACATATCCAAGCTTTGCACAGGATTCTGTTCAAGTACAGCGGTAACGGTTCCAGGACGCAAGGGGTTAATAACATCGTAACTAAGGATTTACCCCCTACTTCAGGAATTCGTTAGCCCTGGAGACTCCCGAACGAATTCTAATGAACTACTACGAACTTTCTTCATTTGGCCGAGTTATTAGGTTGGCAACTTGCGACCTAGCCAGAAGAACTTTAAGCCAGAGACTTTATTTCTGCAGCTTTCGTACAAAGGACAATTTATTTTGTTTCCCCATCCCAGTAAGTGTTGTATTAAGTGTGTTCTGAGGTTGTCGTGTGTTTGTCTATCAAGGAAATAAATGACAATTTATTTTGCCTCCTTGTCGTGTTCAATCGAGAATCCCAAAAATATAAAAAGTGTTGATAAGTTCTGGTCCACCGTGACAGACTTATATTAACTGGTGGCAGCGTGTGGGATTCTGATTGAACCTATACTATAGTCTCCTGCGGGACTCTGTAGTGTAGTGGGGGACCTCGTGGCTTGCGAGCTCCCCAGACAAATGGCAACTTACACACACTTCTAAAGAGCACGAGATATTTCACAGGCCCCTTTACCGATACCCCGATAGCACCATGAGTAAACGCTCAGGAAGGTTCCGATCCTGGGACGGGGCGCAGATCATGGAGAGATGTGCGGGATATGGCTTACCGACAGATGGGCGGTCAAAGGTACAGTTGGAGGAGGATTTGGAGCTTCATGAGGCCAGGATGGGCCCACCAGAGGGGCATGCCCCTGGAGCTGCTACGGCAGCGGACGCTATAAAGCCCGGAGTGCAGGAGGTCCCTCCAGCTCCGGGGCTGCAAGGACATGAGGAGAGTGCCGGTGACCACCTGGATGTGGGTATCTTGGCGCCAGGGATTGCGGAAGGGTTGGTCGCTGCAGCTGCCGGACTTACCATCCCTGGGCTCACTGCACTTCTTGCTGCATGGGGACAGGGGGTTAGCACTGAAGAGCGTGTACAGCTGCTGGCAACAGTGCTCGGAAGAACCCACCACTCTCACCTTGTAAACGGGGAACAGGAGCTTCCTCGGGCGGATCACCACAGCTTCAGCAAGTACGTGGATGGCACAGATGACATTGATGCATTCCTCAATGACTTTGAGATGCATTGTTCCCAGGTCCGAATTCCAAGGAGGGACTGGGTGGTCAGATTGCGACCACTGCTATCTGGAAAAGCCAAGCGGACTGTGCAGAGTATTCCACGCGTGGATGCCGATAACTACGGTCATGTAAAATGTAGGTTGCTGACCCAGTACGCCCTGACCCCAGAAGCATACAGGGGCAAATTCCGGATGGGGAGGTCACCCCTGGGAGTCTTTTGCTGACTATGCCGGCTGTGTGGCCTTACACGGGACTCAATGAGTGGAGGGGAATGGGGTTACAAAATTCCATACCCTACTGGACTTGATATTTCAAGAGCAGCTACTGCAGCAGCTCCCCTCGGACGTGAGGGCATGGGTCTTTGATCACAAACCTAAGACCTATGAGGAGGCTGCAAGGATGGCTGATGAGTATGTGGCCAGCAGGGCTGCAATGGATGAACCAGCAGCTCTCAAAGGAGTGGCCCGCACGGCCAAGGGAGCTAAAACCTCCCTTCAGTGGACACCCACACCTGCAGCAGCAGTCAACGCACCCAAGGCTGCAGAGTTTAAACATGAGGCGGTGTTTTTCCTGCAACAAGGTCGGACATCTCAGGCCAGACTGTCCGGACCGGTAGCGGTCCAGTGGACCCCATGAGGGGCAACGATCACAAGCTGCGAGGCCAGTCGCCCGTGTGCAACTGGCACACACAGAGGAGCCAAGCACAGCCGTGGAACCAACCCACAGAGGGACATACACAGAGAGATCTGCGCTTGACCCCCAGGAACCAGCAGCGGAGATTGGGGGACATCAGGTTGCGTCAGTGAGGATGCAGTCCATTGATGTCCGGCAGAAGCATCTGCAGAGGGTGACCATCAGGGACCGGCAGGTGGACGGCTTGCTGGACTCTGGTTCCACCGTTACCCTGGTCTGCCCTGATATGGTGCGGCCAGAGGATTTGCTCCCGGGCACCGGGATGCAAGTGACCATGCCAGATGGAGGACCAAGGTCCCTCCAGGTTGCCCGGGTCTTTTTGGATTGGGGTGCCGGTCGTGGCATGAGGGAGGTGGGGGTATTGCCTGGGTTGGATGCCGCAGTTTTGCTCGGCAATGACCTGGGGCATGTAACCTGTGTGTTTACAGCAGAGCTGGCTCCTGTTGCAGTGATTCCTAGGAGCAAGTCATCAGTGATCACCACAGAATTAACCCCTGTCCCCCTGCATTTGGGACCAACAGTTCCAGCGGTCTCTGTGGAGACCAGACAGGTAAGCCAGACTACTGAGTCGCAACCAGTGACTGACTAACTGTTCCCTTTACCTGTCCCTGTTTCCCCTGACTTGGAGACTAAGGGTGGGTGGTTAGTGTTTGGGAAAGAGTTTAGGGATGCGGTGAAAGCTGACCCCAGCTTAGAAGGCCTGAGACTGCGGGCGTCCGAGTCTTGGGAAAGCGGGGGGTCAGGCCACTTGCTGTGGCACCGCAGGCTCTGGAGTAGGGAGCCGGGACCTACCAGGTTAGACATAGTCTGGACAGGTAGGAGACTGTTAGTGGGACCGAGGGACTGCAGTCAGCAGGGATTGCAGGCAGGTCACTCCATTCCACTAGCAGGGCATCAGGGGGTCACTTAGACGAGAACCCAGCTGTTGCAGCCGGAGGCCAGAATCGCACTGATTTCATTCCCTGGAGGTGGACATCTCACACAGTACCAATTAGTGCTAAATAGAACCAATAGTAGAAATATGTTTCACAGGCTAATTGTGGGTGGTACTCAACAAAACCAGGAAAGTATAAATACTATCAGTGATTCTGAACGGGGGCTGATTATCAATCTTGTTTTCTCCACCTCATGGGAACTGCACTTACCCTCTCATAAAACCCTTAACTTATTACAACTATAGCAAGAAATAAAAAACACACAAGACACACTTTTAAGGGGTTGGTATGGCCACGGCACAATTTTATTAAAACACCAATGAATTAACAGACCACATCTTGTCTTAATAACCTAAATTTAACCTCTCACCTCCCAGCCAAGATGTAACCCCTAATACATAAACATAACTACTAATGACTCTGCCACCCAGCAGGAACCTACACAGCAGCATAAAGTTACCCAACATCAATAACCAGATAATAATACAAACAGTGCTGTGACAACACAGAAAACACAACATATATATAAAATGTAACAAACAAGAATAAACTGTGCCAACTATTAATAATGTATACAATTATAATGTAAAGAGGGTGATGGAGGCAAAAAGGCTAGCTATTGACTAACTATGTCCAGGTAAGGTAAGTGCTGTACCTATTTTACCCCCTGCTATTTATACCTTGCAATATGTGCAAATAAATATATGCATATATCCTTTATAGCAGTGTCATGGGAGACCAGGGATCAATTCGCCAGACAGGACAACAGAGTTAATCAAATTAATTTATTGGAAAAAGAAGTATCCACAACTGTCAGTACATAAACCACATACACTCCCATCTGGGGTAACTGGGAGCACCCTATAGACCTAGGTGTGGGGACCCCCATGAAGTTTTCTCCGTTTTCCCCGAGAGATCGAGTAATATAAGCAGGGTGTCATGAACTTGTTCTTTGGCAGCATGGAGGTTATTAGTTATTTTAGCGAGGGCTGTTTCCGTGGAGTGAGCAGTGCGGAAGCCAGATTGTAGAGGGTCCAGTAGAGCATAGGGGTTAAAAGAATGGAGCAAATGAGAGAATATAAGGCGTTGAAGGAGCTTAGAGGCAAAATGCAGGAGGGAGACAGGGCGATAGTTAGAGAGACAAGTAGGGTCAAGCTTGCTATTTTCTAGCGCAGGTATAATGTTGCATACTTGAAGGATGTAGGAAAGGTACCAGAGCAAAGTGAGGAAATTATGCCCGAGTGTAGGGATTAGAGTGGACAGATGAGGCTTGAGGAGATGGGGTGGAATGTGGTCAAGATGGCAAATGGTAGAGGGAGAGGGGAGCAACACTGACACTTCATCCTCTGTGGCAGAGGGAAAGAGTCAAGGAAGACAGGAGGACCGTTAGGAAGAGGAGGTGTAGAATATGAGGAGGATAAAGAGGGGATGTTTTGATGAATGGAAGCCACCTTGGTCTTGAAATAGTCAGCAAAGTCCTGAGGTGAAATGGAGGAAAAAAAACAGCCAACATGGTGGTCTCAATAGAGAGTCAAAGACAGAGAAGAGGCAGCATAAGTTAGACTTGTGAGTGTTGATTAATAAAAAAAGAAGGATTTTTTAGCCTGGGAATTACCTTATATTTTTCCTGCCCAAACACCCTGGCCATGTACTTCTGGTCTCCTAACCAACCACTAACCTGGCCCACTTGCCCACCACAATGGTCTTGAGTCATGTGGACCACATCGGCGTAACATCCTAAGCTACCTTTTCACCACCAAAACAGATTTACCTAGCAACAACCGACCCACTTCAGATTTAAAATGTTTAAAAAAAATTCCAGGACAAACTTTCAAAAATTATTTCAAAATATTTGTACAGGTATCAGTCACATAGTTTCAGCATATTATTTCCATTACGCTATTACGTAATCTACGTGGCATTGCACTTGTACAGTAAGTGTTCCACAAAGTAATATGCCATCTTGACGCAAGGCACAAAACAAAGGCAAGTTGAGAAAGGAAATTATGTATTTCGACTGACTAATAATCAAATTTATAAATAATGACACCCAATTGTAGTGTGCAGCCAGCCAAGCACATACAGTAGTTTGCATTGGACCTGATTTAAAGAACATAATGTCAGATATAGCACAAAGAACCTAATAAAAATAGGCTTGCATAATGCAGCATGCTAATAAGCTTGGAATAACCAGTTTAACTACTGTTGTAATACTGTAATTTGCAGTTTCATGCAACAAAATTAAGTGAGGACATGATTCGTCAGGAGGAACTTGCCATCTTTCTTTCAGAGATGCCAACATCAACATCGGGGTGTTTATAAAACAAAGTACTGACATCAAAGAGTATAGATGTGTATAAAACCAGTGATGCTAAAAATGTGTGAGGCTGACTTCTAATAAAGTGAGATTCAGTGAGACTTGACAGGTCTGCTGTGTGTTGCTGAATTTTGGGTCTATATCTAAGGAAAACACATTTATCAATTCATTTAGCAGCATTAAACCAAATACAAATAACCGTATATATTGTGAAAATAGAAACGGCTGTGAATTTGTACAATATGTTATCGCATGAAAAAAAATTATTTGGACAGGATTTCTGAGAGTAACATTTCATAAGAGCACATAATTATACAATAATCTGAGGATCGTGCATGGCATGCCCAAGATGACCGCCTGATCAGGAGGCTCAGATGATCCAGGGCAGGAACATCAGCACCGAGCCCTGGAATGTCAAATATGTTGCAGCAGACCCCCAAGACATCCACGGAGCTGATGCCAAAGCAGAAAAAGCCGTTTCTTCTGGCAGTGCGATCCAAGGGAGTGGAAGAACTCACAACATAGTGGCATCACGAGGCCACCATCGGTGTCAGACTCCATAGTTGATCCGGAGCACAGGTTCCAGCCCTCCACTAAAGGAGACATTGAAGACCTGCTGAAAAGCATCAAGCAGACAATACATATAGAAGAAAAAAAAGTCCTCCAGCGCATGGTTTTACATCTTCATCTCCAGTGCATACAGTATGTGGGAGAAAAACAAGAAAAGAGCATACCACAAACAAGTGGTGTAATATAAGTATGGTATCACTTTAAATGACCAAAGTTTCTAGAAGACTAGAGAACTTAACACTTGCCTGTGCCTAGTTCCCACTGGGTGTGCTCCTCAACATTACCCTCAGGGTGTCTTAAAATAGAGAGGAGAAGGACATGGCATAATAACGTTTTATTCACAATAGAAAAATAAAGATTAAAAGGCACACTCACAAACAAATCACAAGGGCTTTGTGAATTGGCTTTCCAGCGTATGCTTTCTGGTGCAGTCCCTCCACGTCGTTCCCTTCTCCTGGGATGTCCATGTGGTTGCCATCTCAGCTTCCAGACTGCTGGTATCCTGACTGGTTTGAGTGTAGGAAGTGAATATGTGTGTGTCAGGTTTATCCTGGCATGGACTGCAGTTCCAGTATACGCTGCTGCTCATGTCTTGACTGGGATCCTCCAATCAGACATTGCCAAGAGGGTAGTTAGTAAAATCTAAAATAATTCTCTAATTAAATCCAACTATACTTCATTAAATTCAAAATAGATAACACAAAAATCATAAATGTGTTTATATTAAAGTATAAGAAAACGAGGATATATATATATATATAAAAAAAGAGAAAAATAAATAGAAAAAACACCTTATAGCATAAGCCTACTCACAAACAAGAAATGCCCAGTGCTGCACAATAATCTATATTCAACATATTATGGAAAAAATATATAAAATCCGCAAATAATGATAGACATGAAAACACCAAAAAGCAAAACACAAGTCAACAAAACAAGCCAAGTGTAACTAAATGGTTAATGTAACAATCAAAACTGTCAATAAAACCTATCCAAGGATAGGAAGTGCTCATCAAATGGCAACACATACAGTCATTAGTATATATTTGGTTAGAAAGTACACTTAAGTTGCTTGACACATTATGTTACTCATTGGTGTTCCCCCACAAGATGATAAAATCACTAGATAGACTAGTCTGGGAACTGAGAAAAATAGATATAAACACATATTAGCATAAATCATCATAATGGTGTAGTACAAACACTAAAGTGGCATCAAATCAGGAAAAACCCAATACATATTTATTGATTAATGGTGGAAAAATGGATCTAAGGTGTCTAAATCAAAATGTAATCAAACAATATTTGTAATTGGTCACTAAATATAAATATATATACACCTACTGGATTAAATAAATAATAACACTAAAGTTGGAATTATGCCATAGTGTTTATATATAATTCAATGAAAGGTCAGAGTGGAATAGTGAAAATGACAAAATTTGTAACCGATATAATACCAGTTCCAAAAAAATATTTCAGATCCCATTCAGAATTTAACCCCTTAGGTGTAAATGTATCTAACGTGAAGATCCAAAAAGCTTATCTTTTGTATAGAGCGTTAATTCTATCCCCACCTCTTTTATGTTTTTATGTATTTTAATGTGCTCAATGGCAATACATTTAAAATGTATGAGTGTCCCTGATTGACACACACTAAAGTGTTTACAGAATGGATGGATGTCATCTTTTTTCAAAATCAGTCGCATATGCACCATAATGTGAAGCTTGAAGTATCTTGTAGTAAGACCTACTGTACATATCTTTTATTGCACCTGCAAATTAGCATATAGATGATAAAGTCTGTATTGCACGTGATGAAAGAAAGTATATTAAATGCTTTAGTGCCCCCCATATTATGTAAAACCTTGGTTTTCATTACACGTTTACAAATTTTGCAACGACCACAGGGATAACAACCAATGAAAGTTGGGCAAAGGTCTCTTGTTTTTGGTTTATCTGTTTTCAACATACTTGGAGATATAATGTTTCCAAATGTTGGAGATTTTTTAAACACAAATTTAGGGTCTGTTGCTACAATACTTCTTAGGAGTGGATCTGTGGAAAGGATACTCCAATGTTTTTTTTAACAATTTGTGTTATGGCATTCACCTGATTACTAAATTGTGTGATGAAGTATGGTGGGTCACTATCAGATGTAAACTTTTATTGAACAACTCCCCTAAGTCTTCTGCCACTCCCACTTAAGGGTATGACATGTTCTGGATCAATCAAGTCCTCTCTATTTTTAGCCAGTGCATTAGAGTAGGCCTCTTCAAGTGTCTTTTTCTCATATCCTGTAGCGTTGAATCGCTGATACAACTCAACAGATCTAGATTCAATGTCCTTTAAATTAGAACAATTGCAACGTAGTCGTAAAAATTGTCCAAAGGGTTTGCCTTTAAATAGACTATCGCTTTGACAACTGGTAGCATGTAGTAGAGTATTTCTATAATAGGCACATCATTCTGGGGCGGTGTTCGGCGCATCACTGGGGTGTGTGTGTGTGCGTGCATCAGAGTGTGCGTGCATGTGTCAGTGTGTGCACATCAGTCAGTGTGTGTTTGTGTGCTTGTGTGCGTCAGTCAGTGTGTGTGCATGCGTCA
Source organism: Ascaphus truei (assembly GCF_040206685.1). Lineage (NCBI taxonomy): Eukaryota > Metazoa > Chordata > Amphibia > Anura > Ascaphidae > Ascaphus > Ascaphus truei. Next base: position 436,209,020 of record NC_134484.1, on the reverse strand, counting down.
GAGTGTGTGTGCGTGTGTGTGTGTCAGTGTGCGAGCCAGTCAGTGTGTGTCTGTGTGTGTCAGTCAGTGTGTGTGTGTGTGTGTGTGTGTGTGTGTGTACGTCAGTCAGTGTGTGTGTGTGTGTGTGTGTGTGTGTGTGTGTGTCAGTCAGTGTGTGTATGTATGTCAGTCAGTGTGTGTGTGTCTCAGTGTATGTGTGATGTGTATGTCTCTCTGTCTGTGTCCTGCCCCCTCTCTCCTGACTCCCCCCAGCACCCTTGCCCTGCCCCCCAGCACCCTTGCCCTGGCCCCCTGCCCTCTTGTCCTGCCCCCCTGCACCCTTGTCCTGCCTGCCCCCCAGCACCCTTGCCCTGGCCCCCGGCACTCTTGTCCTGCCCCCCTGCACTCTTGTCCTGCCCCCCTGCATCCTTGCCCTGCCCCCCTGCACTCTTTCCCTGCCCCCCGGCACTCTTGCCCTGCCCCCCGGCACCCTTGTCCTGCCCCTCGGCACCCTTGTCCTGCCCCTCGGCACCCTTGTCCTGCCCCTCGGCACACTTGCCCTGCCCCTCGACACCCTTGCCCTGCCCCCCGGCACCCTTGCCCTGCCCCCCAGCACCCTTCCCTGCCCCCCAGCACTCTTGCCCTGCCCCCCAGCACCCTTGCCCTATCCCCCAGCACCCTTGGACTGCCCCCCAGCACCCTTGGTCTGCCCCCCAGCACCCTTGCCCTGCCCCCCAGCACCCTTGTCCTGCCCCCCAGCACCCTTGTCCTGCCCCTCAGCACCCTTGTCCTGCCCCCCTGCACTCTTGTCCTGCCCCCCCAGCACCCTTGTCCTGCCCCCCCAGCACCCTTGTCCTGCCCCCAGCCCCTTTCAGCAGTCCGTCCCCCCCCGCGACATGGAGGCAGTGGTGGCGGGGGGGGGGGGAGGTCTCAGGGTACACTCAGTCTCTCTGTGTTTCTTGGCCTGTCACCGCCACCAACACCCCACCCCCCGTGCTGTGCTGTCCTGTCATCGTTCAATCGGGTGGATCGGGGAGGGATGGGGACAGCTGAATCTCCACTCTCGGCGCCGCTTCCGCTTCAGCCTCCGACGCTGCTACGAGGGGCGGGCGACTCTGCGCATGTGCTGCCTCGCATCAACGGCCGATTGTGCGCATGCTCGCAGATAGCTTCCTGGCCTGAGGGACCCGGCGGTCAAATCTGCACATGCGCCTCAACCTCCCATGTCTGGGTGGACGTGTGGGGGGAATGGCGGCTCTCCTCCTACGGCCCCAGCGGCGCTGTCAGCGGGACACAGGGAAGGGGAAGCGGAGTTAGGGAGGAGAGAGGCTGACCAGCGGCTCCTCCTCTCACAGCCGGAGGACTTGTGGGGCTTCCGCCATCTAACTACACCCACACCCGCAGCACCGGGGGGTAAAAAATGCACTCACAAAGGTACAGAGTAAAAAAGCATTTCGTGATAATAATCACCACCATCCGGTAGCTGCGCTTCGTCCTTGGGGAACCCCCGATCACGAACGGGATAAGCCACAGTCCCAACAGATGTCCAGGGCAGGTGGATAGTGCTGTAATACTTTCCAAAGATCGTGAAGTGTAGCTCCTTGCTAACAAGCCTCTATGGTGTCGGCGCTTGGATCGGTTCACTCCTGCGCTCCGTGATGACGTAGTGTCAATGCGTCCTACGTGATGACGCTCCCTGACGCGTTTCATCACTCACGGGTGACTTTCTCAAAGGGTAGTGGGGAGGAACAACACGGCCATGATATATATACACACTAATAGTTCCGTGGACCGCCCCTAATCAGCTGAAAGATGCTTGATGTAATCAGAGCTAATGAAGTATCAAATGAACATATAATAATTGGCAAGATTATATTGGAGGAGACTAAGAGAGAGAAAACAACCAATAAAACTCATAACGCAGTACTAAACATAATATATGGAGAAGTACATGACAGAAACCACACATTGTATTGTATTGTATTGTATGTCTTTATTTATATAGCGCCATTAGTGTACATAGCGCTTCACAGTAGTAATACATGTGGTAATCAAATAAATAACAGATAATATAAATAACAGATCATGGGAATAAGTGCTTTAGACATAAAAGTAACATTTCGGAAGAGGAGTCCCTGCCCCGAGGAGCTTACAGTCTAATTGGTAGGTAGGGAGAACGTACAGAGACAGTAGGAGGGAGTTCTGGTAAGTGCGTCTGCAGGGGGCCAAGCTTTATGTATCATGTGTTCAGAATGTTCACAGTGCTATTCGTATGCTTCTTTAAGCAAGTGTGTCTTAAGGTGGGTCTTAAAGGTGGATAGTCGGGTACTGAGGGGAAGGGCATTCCAGAGGTGTGGGGCAGTCAGTGAAAAAGGTTTAAGGCGTGAGAGGGGGTTTGGATACAAAGGGGGTAGAAAGAAGACATCCCTGAGAAGAACGCAAGAGTCTGGATGGTGCATACCGAGAAATTAGGGATGAGATGTAAGGAGGGGCAGAAGAATGTAAAGCTTTAAAAGTGAGGAGAAGAATGGAGTGTGAGATGCGGGATTTTATCGGAAGCCAGGAGAAGGATTTCATGAGGGGAGATGCTGAGACAGATATAGGAAAGAGTAGAGTGATTCTGGCAGCAGCATTTAGGATAGATTGTAGGGGAGACAGGTGAGAGGCAGGAAGGCCGGACAGCAGGAGGTTACAGTAATCAAGACGGGAGAGAATGAGGGCCTGAGTCAGAGTTTTAGCAGTCGAACAACAGAGGAAAGGGCGTATCTTAGTTATATTGCGGAGGAAAAAGCGACAAGTTTTAGAAATGTTTTGAATGTGAGGGGCGAATGTGAGAGAGGAGTCGAACGTGACCCCTAGGCAGCGTGCTTGGGCTACTGGGTGAATGATTGTAGTTCCAACAGTAATATGGAAGGAGGTAGTAGGGCCAGGTTTGGGAGGAAGTATGAGGAGCTCTGTTTTAGCCATGTTGAGTTTAAGGCGTCGGAAGGCCATCCAGGATGATATAGCAGAGAGACATTCAGAAACTTTGGTTTGTACAGCAGGTGTAAGGTCAGGTGTTGAAAAGTATATTTGTGTGTCGTCGGCATAGAGGTGATAATTAAACCCAAAAGATGTTATTAGGTCACCTAGAGAGAGTGTGTACAGAGAAAAGAGAAGAGGTCCCAGGACAGAGCCCTGGGGTACCCCCACAGAGAGATCAATAGAGGAGGAGGAGGTGTTAGCAAAAGAGACACTAAAAGTACGATGGGAGAGGTAGGATGAGATCCAGGATAGAGCTTTGTTCCGAATACCTAGAGTATGGAGAATGTGGAGGAGAAGAGGGTGGTCCACGGTGTCAAATGCTGCAGAGAGGTCGAGTAATATGAGCAGAGTGTAATGACCTCTGTCTTTGGCAGCATGGAGGTCGTCAGTTATTTTAGTGAGGGCTGTTTCGGTGGAGTGAGCAGTGCGGAAGCCAGATTGTAGAGGGTCTAGGAGAGAATAGGTGTTGAGAAAATGGAGCAAGCGAGAGAATACAAGACGTTCAAGTAGTTTAGAGGCAATAGGCAGGAGGGAGACAGGTCGATAGTTAGAAAGACAGGTAGGGTCAAGCTTGCTGTTTTTGAGTAATGGTATGACTGTTGCATGTTTGAAGGAGGATGTAAAGGTTCCAGAGCAGAGGGAGGAGTTAAAAATGTGTGTAAGCGTAGGGATTATAGTAGGAGCTAGAGGTTTTAGGAGATGGGAGGGAATGGGGTCAAGAGGGCAAGTGGTAGAGGGAGAAGAGGAGATCAACAGCGACACATCCTCCTCTGAGACAGTGGAAAAAGACTCAAGGAAGGCAGGAGGAGAGTTAGGAAGAGGTGTAGGATGGGGGGAAGAAACAGAGGGGATGTTCTGCCGTATGGATTCCACCTTTTCCTTAAAATAGTCAGCAAAGTCCTGAGCGGAGATGGAGGAAGGAGAGGCAGTTGAGGGTGGTTTGAGTAGAGTATCAAAGACAGAGAACAGTCGGCGTGGGTTAGACTTGTGCATGTTGATTAGTGCAGAAAAGTAGGCTTGTTTAGCTTGCGAGAGGGCAGAGTTGAAACAGGATAGCATAAATTTGTAGTGAAGGAAGTCTGCGAGAGTGTGAGACTTCCTCCAGAGGCGTTCAGAGGAACGAGTGGAGGAAAGCAGCATGCGCGTGTGGGAATTTAGCCAGGGTCTAGGGTTAGAAGGGCGAGGGCGGCAGAGAGAAAGCGGGGCATGTAGATCAAGAGACGAGGACAAGACAGAGTTGTACTTTCTGACCAGGTTGTCAGGGTCTGTAGCAGAGCTGAGAGAGGAGAGGGAGGAGTGTAAAGTGGACTCAAAGTCAGGTAAGTGAATAGAGCGCAGGTTTCTGCAGAACCGGGGGGTAGATGGAGGTGGAGAAGGGGAGAAGCGAGATAAAGAGAATGAGATGAGATGATGGTCAGAGAGAGGAAAGGGGGAAATGGAGAAATCAGAGAGAGAGAAGTTTTTAGTGAAAACCAGGTCTAAGTAGTGGCCATCCTTGTGGGTGCTGGCTGCAGTCCACTGTTGAAGGCCAAAAGAAGAGGTAAGAGAAAGAAAGCGGGAAGCCCAAGAGAGAGAGGGGTCATCAATGTGGCAATTGAAGTCCCCAAGGAGAAGAACAGGGGAGTCTGAGGAGAGAAAGAAAGAGAGCCAGGATTCAAAGTGAGAGAGAAAGGCAGAAGGGGGATGAGTAGAGGTAGGTGGGCGATAGATGACCGCCACATGAACAGGGAGAGGAGAGAAGATCTGGACAGTGTGAGCCTCAAAGGAGGGAAAAGCAAGAGATGGAGGAATAGGAAGGGTTCGGTAACGGCAGAGAGAGGAGAGCAGGAGCCCCACGCCTCCACCCCAGGGCGCGGAGTGTGGGAGAAGGAAAGGCCACCATAGGAGAAGGCAGCTTCCAGAGCAGAGTCAGACTGAGTGAGCCAGGTCTCAGTTATAGCAAAGAGAAGCAGGGAGTGAGAGAGAAAGAAGTCATGTACAGAGAGGAACTTGTTAGAAAGAGAGCGTGCGTTCCAAAGGGCACAGGAGAAAGGGAGAGAGGAGGGAGGGTGGCAGGGGATGGGTATGAGGTTGGAGGGGTTGACACCAGAAGGAGTAGAAGTTGCATGTGGGAGGCGAGGACGAGAGCAAGTTGAAATAAGACAGGGACCAGGATTGGGAGAGATATCCCCAGAAGCAAGGAGGAGAAGCATGGATAGAAAGAGGATGTGTGAGGAGGATTTGTAGGGGTGTTTTTTAGTGCAGGGGATATAGCTGTGTGGTGTCAGAGGACGCAGGTAAGAAAGGAGTTCATGTGAACTGAGAAGTGGTGAAGAAAGGAGAGATGGCGATATATGAATAGAGTTTGAGACATACTGAGGCTGGTAAAAAGAAGTGCATAATTTGAGAAGAAGTGAAGTCACAGCAAATATAAATGGTAAAGGCAGCATCACAGCAGTAATGATGCAGTCTGGTATTGATGATATCCTCCTTTCCAGCGTAGTTCAAATGCAGGAATCAGGGCCAGATGGGGTGTCCACTTCTTCCTCACTTCTTTTGAACTTCCTTTTAAACTTCAGTTGTTCAATAGTCATGCCACTTATAATGGGACACTTCCTTTTAAACTTCAGTTGTTCAGTAGTCATGCCACTTATAATGGGCCACTTGGATATGGGCTGCAAGCAGACTAGCTGTTCTGACTGGGTTTATATAGGCCTAAAAAGTCACCTGACAATGTTGTTCTGTCTGCTTAATTAGCACATCTGAGGCACATTCAAACAAATGGTTTTCTACACAGGGTGTTCCCTGCCTAGGTGGCAACACTTAATTTGATTAGGGCTAGACAGAAAACAGCATTCAAATATGGTTTTTACCTAGCATTGGATCACTTGCATATACTATATAATACACACAGCAGAGGATTTAGAGATGGATTTTACCTAGCATTGGATCACTTGCATATACTATATACTATATAATACACACATAGAGTTGGCCTACAAAATGCAATATAGAATCATTGTAACACTAAAAGATACTACATATATAGTATTCTAAGTATTAAAGACCAAACAATATCATAAATGTTAACATCATACAATAATACAATAAAGGAGGATATTGCTAACATTAAATATGTGAAATAGCTCTATATTTAATTTAATTGACACATTGTATAGAGTAATGATTATGCCACAAAAAAAGAGATTATATAGATTGAATGGATGTGTGATATAATGTAATTTGCCTAAATTAAAACATGGATGAACATAAAGTATTAATAACTACTGACAACCTATAAATGTGAGCAATTAACTTTAAATAAGAATAGTGAAGATGGGGATACAGTTCCCAATGAGTACAGATAATGTGAATAAGAACTAATAAGTGAATAAGTATAGGTTTAATATTAAGTATACATCTTAGCTGATAATATATTCTAACCCCAACCTATATAAACTTAGATGTGAAAAAAATATATATATACTATATAGATGAAATTAAAATGATTGTAATTGTGTAGATGGGTGATATGAAATGAAAATGTGAGACCAAGAATGTCTAATATGAATTAGAGCCAAAAATAAAATAAGAAAACAACCTAGTAAACTTATATATAATGTAATGGATGATGATCTACAATAGAACCCATATACAAAATATAATGATAACTACTACTACTCCAGGACCTGAGGAGAGACCAAGGAGGGATTCAGACAATGGATAACGGAGGAAAGCAGAGGAAGTCAAGGACAGGGAGAGATGTCCACAGGAGCGACTAGACCAGTGTACTGACATCTAGGCATTCATTTAGTCCACCAGGGGTCAAGGTACCCAACTGGTGGATCCAAAAGGTTTCCCGCCTGAAGAGAATCTTGAAGCGGTCACCTCCCAGGGCACACGGAGAAATGCTCTCAAGTCCCATTATTGTCATAGATTTGGGATCCTGTTGATGATACAATTTAAAGTGCCGGGAGACACTATGGGAGTTTAAACCTTTGATCACATTTCTCCTGTGCTCCAGGAAGCGAGTGCCAAGCGTCCTGATGGTGCGGCCAATATATTGTTGACCGCACCCACACTGAATGAGATATACAACATAGGTGCTAAGACATTTAATAAAACTAGTAATAGAAGGTATGGTACCTCTGCTGGGGGAACAAAATTGAGTTTTAGTAAGGAGATGTCTACAGGTTATACACCGACTACGTCCACATAGGTGATTACCCAATGGACCCTTATACGCCGTGGTTTTGGATGATGTTAATGACGACATAAGTTTAGTAGGAGCTACCATGCTCTAACACAGCACATAGGTCTGCTCATTTTTTAGACAGAACTCCGAGACAGGAGAAGAGGTCAAAAGGGAAGGATTCAGACAAACATTACCCCCTTTGGGACCGCGAGGCCCCAAACAGACCATCAGGTCAGGGCAAAAGAGGAGCAGAGGAGTTAGGGCAGGTAGAGTTGTCCAGAGGAAGAAGGAAAACAGAAGAAGACTAATACCATCTAAGACTAGTGATATATTTAACCTCTCATCAGTCCCATTGTCTGATTATGTGGAAAATAGCTGAAGCGCTCAAATGCAGGTATAATAACAAAAATAAGCCAAACCACTAAACCAGGGTACTAACAATTGATATAGTACCTATTGTGTAATAGTATGGGTACTATCCTCCTGAAGACAGGTGGTATATGGTGTAACCCACTTACCATCAGTCTCATTGGCAGGTTCCCCAGAGAAAAAGCAAATACTCACATCCTGGTAGGGTAGGTAGGCAGGCTGTGCAGCTACTAATTGCAATACAGGGAAAAAGGAGACCAAAAGCGCACCAGCACAAACGGAGCAGGAAGGACCCAAAATGAAAAATAATTAAAAGGGCACTTTAATGTGACAAAAGACCCATCCAACGCGTTTCGAACGTCACAGCGTTCTTTTTCAAGGATAAAACACAATGTGATAACATCCATTATATACCCTCTTACCTGTGTGCCGTTGCGTGCCAAAAATCGGAACCTGATGACGTCATGACGCTGCGCGCGTCATCGCGCATGCGCAGAGCGACTCAGTGCCGATCTAAGGGCACAAGGAAGTCACACAAGCAGTGTGGCCATTTTGGATGAGGGCAGAAATAGGAAACACAATACCAAAGCTTTATAAAACATCCCTGCAGGACAAAGGTATATTGCTACTTGCTGGGCATGCCAATAACAACAGAATGAAACTAAATAAAGCTAGACTAACACTTGTTAAGGAATATTGAATTATGAACAGAACATAAAGAGAATAGATTAAAAAACTTGATGTGTTGCAACTAAGCTAAATGCGAAAAAGGGTGAAAATAAAAAACATACAAACATGATTAAAAAATGTGCAGAGAATAAATGAACTTAAAGACATAGTAACATATATGCTGCATAACACAAATTATGGACCTAAACCCTAGGAACCAGGGAAATACAACCATTGTCATGTATAAAGTATTATCAACACAATACATCAAAGAACAAATTCAAGCTGAAACTTTATAAATATAACATTTGCATAATTGAGCTTAAGTTCAAGGGTTAATTTGATCAAAATGTAATGATTAATATATTATCAACTGATCTTATTGCACTTGAATTACCAAATGGTAAAACAATAGTATATATTTTATAAGAAATATTTTTACAAAAAATGTGTTAACTGCCAATCAATATTCAAGCCCATAGGGAAGCGTGTTTGGAGAGTAAAGATCCAATACGCCTACCTACGGTCCAGAAGGTTGATGTGATCACCTCCTCTAGATTTAGAAATAACTGATTCAATCACCATGAAGGAAAAATTACTAGTTCCTCCCTGACCACATTCAGTGAAATGCTTAGAGACTGGATGATTGGTGTCTTTCAATTTTATGAGCCTTAAGTGCTCTAACATCCTGACCTTAAGGGCTCTAGTCGTCCTCCCCACGTACCTCTTGCCACAACCACATGTTATAAGATAAACCACAAACTGGCTTTTACAATTTATAAAACTGTTGATCTTAAATTCCCTATTAGATGATCTATTCACACCATGTGGGGGTGGCAGGGCAAATTGTAGAAAACTTTTTGATGGCTTCATGTGTTTGCATACACTACAAGAGCCACATTTGAAGGAACCCCTAGTAATAAAAGGTTTTTTAGGCCCTAAAGTTTTGAAAAATAAGTTGCATTGTGCTCTAAACAAAAATTCTCAGCAAACATGGATGGTGTCTTTAAGTATACAGCGGATTACCCCTCCAGAGAAAGCAAAAATAAGGCTGGAATATAGGTAGCACCCATGTACCTGTTAGATGAGTAACTGGAAAATAAAGTCCCACATGCACTGAAGTAAGGACAGTATACACCTGCCGGTGTCCAGCATTAATACAACATCATGGTATACACATGGGGCTACAAACAAATTCCTTGCAGCCACTTAGGAAAAGGAGAGTGAAAAAGGCTCAATATAGAGTTTTACTCACGCAATTGTAGAGCCTGGTATGTCACAACTCCTGGGGTGTACCGTGCCTCCGTTGTGGTGGATGAACAGGAACAAGGAGAGAAGAAAAAACGAAGCACTGGTTCCACTAAGACAAAAGTTAACACAGAGGTGCGTTCCCACAATAAAAGTTTAATGGATCAAACGTACAAAAAACAGACGCGTTTCGGGCTTATGGCCCTTTCTCAAGGTGAATAGAAATACATAAACCGGAGCATTTAAATACCTTAACTCGGCGCTGGCGTGACCAATCCGCCGCCACTTCCTGGTTCAACGGGAAGGATGACGCAGGACGTGACGCGGGACGTGTGACGTCAGTGCGCTCAAGCCATGACAATAAAATAAACTTTATTTAAACAAAAAAAATGAACAAATGAGCGATCCTAAATATGAATGAAAAAAACCCCATAATCTAAACATAAAAGCTATATTAAAAACAAATGTACACAAACAAAATATATTAGTCTCATGAATAGGTGTGTTTATACTTCATTCATAGATTAGTTAAATTCTATATCTCGTCAAACTTTATGTAAAAATATAAGCAGAAAAAACAATCCTAAATATGAATGAAAACACATGATCTAGACATATAAGCTAAATTAAAAACAAATGTACACAAATAGAATATATTAATCTCATGAGCAGAGATGTATTGATGCATCATTCATAGATTATTGGCACTGCTATGGGCACAAGTTTTGCTCCTTCTTTTGCTAACTTATTTATGGGATGGTGGGAAGCACTTTTTATTTATTCAAGCACTAATTTATTTCGCCACAATATTGAATTCAGGACAATTCAACTCGACATAATTGCAGTGCTATATTCTGGTTTAAACATCAATTAAAGTTCTATTGAATATATATTTCGCTATTTGGTAAACACTAAATGTATCTGTATATATAGCAAAGGTTGAGCTAAACATATTCATGAGCTCAGGTAAGGAGTTCCATCGTTTGGGAAAATAATTTCATTTGGTTAACAATGGACATAACGTCATTATACACAATCATTGTGCACGAATAAGGGATGGCAGCTGTCAGATTTTATTTACAGCACTCTAAATTTTCACCAGCACAGAGCACTTTTATTTTGGATGCAATACACTTTTTATTAACTCACAATTACTTTATGTTTGATGATGCTTTTTATCTCCAAACACGTGGTACTGCAATGGGTACCAGTTTTGCCCCCTCCTACGCAAACCTATTTCTTGGTAGGTGGGAGTCAGTCCACATGTTTGGAGATACTAACCCTTTTATACAGATACATTTAGTGTTTACCAAATAGCGAAATATATATTCAATAGAACTTTAATTGATGTTTAAACCAGAATATAGCACTGCAATTATGTCGAGTTGAATTGTCCTGAATTCAATATGCTAATTGTTAATGAGTTTTTTAATTAATCAGTTCATATACCAAGCTCTATATGGATTGTCCCACACTTTGCCAACACCCATGCAGTATTAAAACTTGATATCTATTTTTTCAATTAATACATTATTCAAATATACTGTTTGGTGAATGATGGCATAGTCTTCTTTCATCCTAGACAACAGACATTATTATACTAGGGGTACTTTTTCTGGCATTTGTTGCACAAAATGTACCATTATTATATACTGTATTCTGTAAATTACATATACTGAATGTACTAGGTTGATATATGCTTCACAGATTGCACTTTAAAAACTGTGGGTTGTTAACAGATATAGAATTCACTTAATCTATGAATGATGCATCAATACATCTCTGCTCATGAGATTAATATATTCTATTTGTGTACATTTGTTTTTAATTTAGCTTATATGTCTAGATCATGTGTTTTCATTCATATTTAGGATTGTTTTTTCTGCTTATATTTTTACATAAAGTTTGACGAGATATAGAATTTAACTAATCTATGAATGAAGTATAAACACACCTCTATTCATGAGACTAATATATTTTGTTTGTGTACATTTGTTTTTAATATAGCTTTTATGTTTAGATTATGGTTTTTTTTTCATTCATATTTAGGATCGCTCATTTGTTCATTTTTTTTGTTTAAATAAAGTTTATTTTATTGTCATGGCTTGAGCGCACTGACGTCACACGTCCCACGTCACGTCCTGCGTCATCCTTCCCGTTGAACCAGGAAGTGGCGGCGGATTGGTCACGCCAGCGCCGAGTTAAGGTATTTAAATGCTCCGGTTTATGTATTTCTATTCACCTTGAGAAAGGGCCATAAGCCCGAAACGCGTAGGTGTTCTGTTTTTTGTACGTTTGATCCATTAAATTTTTATTGTGGGAACGCACCTCTGTGTTAACTTTTGTCTTAGTGGAACCAGTGCTTCATTTTTTCTTCTCTCCTTGTTCCTAAAGTTTTGAGTTCACTTGGTGAAACATGAGATCCAATTGTTCTCGCTCTACGATATACAAAAGTGGGACCAGAATCCACATAATTTTTAAGTACAGGGTCCATGGATAAGATATTCCAATGTTTTGAAATTATAGAGTTAATTTTTCCACTTTGTTTATTAAATTGTGAAATAAAAAGAGGACATTTATTTTTTGATTCTATCAATCCATGTGTGTCCTGTTTGAAACCAATTGTCTTATTGTTAATAGAAATGCGAGAATCCCCAATTGAATGTATGGGTAACAATGATGCTCTCTCTGTATGTAATGCATTTTCAAAAGCAATTGCTATATTTGATTTGGGGTATCCCCTTTCCAAAAATCTCCTTGTAAGTTCCTCAGACTGAGAAAGGAAACCACTGAGAGTGGAACAATTCCTTCTCAGCCTGAGGAACTGTCCCCTTGGTATGGCCTTTATGACGTGAGATGGGTGGCAGCTGTCCGCCCTAAGAAAGGTATTCCTGGCGTTTTGCTTCCTATAAACGTCCGTTTGTATTGTTTTGTCTATGTCCACAAATAATTGTAGATCCAGAAATTCAATATGGTGAAAATGAAAATTTAATGTAAATTTTAAATTATAAAAATTGTCATTAAGATAAGATACAAAAGCGTGAAGTGTAGTGACATCCCCTTTCCAAATAATAATTAAGTCGTCCACAAATCTTTTGTAAAAAACAATATTGTGGCGAAATAAATTAGTGCTTGAATAAATAAAAAGTGCTTCCCACCATCCCATAAATAAGTTAGCAAAAGAAGGAGCAAAACTTGTGCCCATAGCAGTGCCAATAAGTTGCAAATAAAACTTACCATTAAATGTGAAGAAATTGTGCGTGAGTAAAAAGTGAATAGCGTCCAAAATAAAAGCCGATTGAAAAATTGATATTTCTGGTATCTCAATACATTGTCACACAGCTGCCAGCCCATGGTTATGTTGTATAACAGAATACAGAGAGGTAACATCAAGTGTTGCCCACAGGTAATCATTACTCCATTTGACATTTTTGATCTGATCAAGAAGATCACCAGAGTCCCGTATAAATGAGGGCAATTTCCTAACAAATGGCTGAAGGAAACCATTAACGTATCTTGACAGACCATCTCCCAAAGATCCAGAAGAAGACTAATACCATCTAAGACTAGTAGTATATTTAACCTCTCATCAGTCCCATTGTCTGATTATGAAGCATCTCTGTTAGAGAGTGGTTTATCCTTTGCCCCAAATACGGGTCCTAATCTATTTCAACTTTTTATTGACTTAAACAGTTTCATTAGAAAAATTACCTTGAACAGATATTTTAATATTCAGGCGACAAATACCAAATTGACTAACCCTGTCACCATCTTTAATACACAGGAAGAAGTCTGCATTGAGGCGTTAACCTCTTTGCTGAGAGAGTCGGGTTCAATATCTGGATCACAAGTCTCCATTGACAACTTTGAGCTGTCCATCCATCCCACCGGGTCTGTGGAAGTAGACTTAGAGGAAGATCTAAGTATTATATACTCACCTTTTAAACCAAGGTCAGTCTTCTTCCCTTACCAATCCAAGGGGGGATTTGTGGACACGTTCTACAATCTGGTACTTCGTGACTTCGAGTCATTATGCGCTAAACCCACCAAAGTCATTCAGAATTTATCTAGAGGTGAACTGGACGCATTGAACAAGCTTAAGGCTAATCATGACATTGTCATTCGACAGGCTGATAAGGGTGGGGGCGTAGTCATTCAGGACTTATCTGCGTATCTCCTAGAGGCACGCAGACTCCTGGGTGACTCGGCCTCCTATACCTTGTTGGAGTCTGATCCAGTAGACATTTATAAAGGTTAGTAAAGAGCTGCTCACCTATTAAACCGGAGGTCCTTAAAAAGGTAGGTGCAATGGGGGTCAATACATATATGAAAGAGAGTGAACGAAGAAGTTCAAAAGTACCCCTATGGATGCACTCTATACCAAGCGTATATGTTTCTTAGGCTATAAGGTAAAATCCCCTATACCAGAAACTAAAAGGGAAAGCGGCGCAAAAAACAAAGTTTTAATACATATTTACAATTAACAATTACACTCAAATGAATAAAATGGGTATGAACTAAACCCCTAGGAGGAGCAATTGGAGTCAGAATGGGGAATTGTATGGACTTTAGTATTCTCTTCAGTTACTTTTGTCTGAGATTAACCCCTACCACTCCTGCGTATTATTAGGACATATGACGCTCATGAGTTAAACACATATCTTATGCATGTTCAGTAACCAGCGTCAAGCAAAGGAATGATAATAGTGTCATATATAGCAGTATACAATATTAATCAGCGGTATCTAAATACTTGTAAGTGTCGCTTTGTATACATATATATCACGGTCTATGCTAATGACAAAATGTCAAATTGTTGAGCAGTATCCGTTAATACAGTCATAGCCCTTCCCTCATATGCGTGTGAATACACGGGTGGTGGCTGTAAAGCAAACCTGTATGTGATAGATGCTGTTTAGTAACAGCTTCCCAGTGTCATGCCAAAATCTGTATATACAGCTGCGCACTAGTCAGGCGGCTGTAGTGTTGTAACCAAAAGCGCTGTATGTTGGCAGAAGGCCATGGCTTCCGACACTGAGATGTGAGAGGGGAAGGGAGAGAGAGCAGACTACGGCGAGCTCTTTAGCGGATAGAGAGAGGCATACGACCCGTTCTAGCGTCTGGTACAGTCCTCGTGGTCGCTCCTTCGGTGACGTCACCCTCGTGACGTCAGCAACACCCGACACGTGTTTCGGTGCAGATAAGGGGGGGGGTTGGTTATCCTGAATAGAAGAGATTATGATAGGGAATCCTATAGATTGTTGGGAGACATGGAAACTTACAGAGTGTTAAATAGTAACCCCACGGAACAATACAAAAAAGAATTATTGGAATTGTTGAATGAAGGATACAGAGATGGGATCCTTAATAAATCTGAATGGGAGTATCTAAATGTAGAGTCTCCCAGGATTCCAATTTTCTACTTTTTACCTAAATTACACAAGGATGCCACCAACCCCCCTGGACGCCCAATAGTCTCTGGGATTAAGTCCCTAACTTCGAACCTTTCAGGTTATATCGATACATTCTTAAAAGATCCAGTGAAGAAATTAAAGTCCTACGTCCAGGATAGCATACAAATACTTAACATTGTCAAAAATATGACAATGAGTGATAACAATATATTAGTTACCTATGACGTTTCTTCGCTTTACACTGTTATAGACCATACACATGGGTGTAATGCGGTGAACGAAAATCTTGTACGTAGTGGTGAGCTAGACAAACTACAGGTTAAGTTTATAGTGGACTGTATAAAACACATACTTAATCATAATTATTTTTGGTATGACGACAAATATTACCTGCAGATTAGGGGCACTGCCATGGGTACCAGATTTGCTCCGAATTATGCCAACATTTTTATGGGCATGTGGGAGGACAATTTCATCTGGTCGGGCCACAAATTCGGAGCGAATCTGGTATCCTGGCACTGATACATTGACGATATATTGTTTGTATGGGATGGAAGCTTGGAATTGTTAACGACTTTTCTGGACCAATTAAACAAAAATCCTTACAAGCTTAGATTCACATACAAATATAGTCATACAAGCATTGAGTTTCTGGATTTACAGCTCTATGTGTCTAATGGGATATTGGAAACCAAGACATATGTAAAAGAGGTGGATTGCCACAATTGTTTGATGGGGGACAGTGGACACCTAGATAAATGGATCAACAATATCCCTCTAGGTCAACTACAGAGGGTTAGACGTAACTGTACACAGGAACACACTTATCACGAACAAGCACATGAATTAATGGACAGATTTACGGAAAGAAAATATAAGAGAGAAATAGTGGATGAGGCATATAACAAAGTCACACAGATGGAGCATTCAGATTTATTAACTTATAAATCAAAGGGGGAAGTGGGCAAATGAGGAGAAAAGGGTAAAATTTCAGTACCATTTGTCACAAGGTACACGAATTCCTCTCAACACATTAAAAGAATATTCCATAAACATTGGAATATTCTGCATAAAGACCCCATTTTACAGCAGATATTACCAACAAAACCTGAAATAATATTTACAAAGGCTCACAATCTAAAACAGAGATTGGCTCCAAGTTGCCTAAAAAAGGAGTGTGTTAAATCCATAAGTATAACTAATGGTTTTTTCAAATGTCAAACATGTAGAGGATGCAAATTGAACCCCAATTCGCAAAAATCTTTTAGAAAAATAAAATCTGAAATTACACAAGAGGAACATGAAATAAAGGATTTCATAGATTGCAATTCAAACTATATAATATATATGCTGCAATGTCCATGCAATAAACAGTACATAGGGAGAACAACACGCAAACTGAAATTGAGAATAGCAGAACATATCAAAAATATAGAGAGAGGCTTTATGCAACACAGTGTGTCAAAACACTTTAAAGAACAACATGATCAAAATCCAAATGGTCTGAAATTCTTTGGAATTGATAAAATTCATCCAAATTGGAGAGGTGGTAACCAGGTTATTAAGATATCCAGGCAAGAAACCTTTTGGATATATACCTTGAAAACTTTAATACCACAAGGTATGAACATCAATATTGACCTGGGATCATTTCTCAAAGATTAAAATTGCCTTTCTCTATTCAAATCTCAATTTCAGTTCTCTGTACTATGTATATGTTGTGTAAATGATATGTGATCTATCATCCTCTGCATCTACATTTTGAAAGTTTAGATAACCATCTTTCAAAAAAACATTCCTTGATATAACTACATTTTTCAAATATCATCTTGTAATATATCTGATATGTGTCTGAGCTCCTAAAGTCCTCTATGTGGTTAATTCAGTATTTGAAATGTGATAAACTAATACATTTAGTCTGTATGGTTGCTATGTATATTATGTCCTTTTTTTTTTTTTTTATATATATATTTCTTCCTTGCATTTTCTGTTCTTTTTGTGTTGTAATGTGAACAAATATCATGTTATTATAAAGCTAACCCTTCTAGGTTTAACACTAACCATGTATAATATATTTCCCTTTCATCATGATCAAGATCAATATGTTATGGCTGCGGGTTAATACTATGTACTCATTGTTATATATATGAATGTATATGTGTCCCTTTCGTGAATTTTTTTTTATATGGATAATAGAGTACCAACATGTAATTATATAGGTCGAATTATAGATGAAGTATGATGTTTAATATATACTAAATGTTTAGATTAAGTTTTAGAAGTCACATTAAATTTATATTTTTGGATAATACTAAGTATTTAAATGTTAAGGTATTATATTTATTATGATCACGGGTGTGTATTTAATTTAAATCATAATTATATATAAATAAATTAGATTAAAATTGAGATCTAATAATATAGGTAGGGATACAATGATAAAAATGTAAATTATATACTTCATTCCATTACACTGAATTATATATTGGTAATAAAATATTGGATTCCAACGAATGTGTTAACATATTGGGATTAACAACAGATTTACTGGGTATATGACGTAATATATGATATAATGTTTTTAAAAAAAAAACAAGTACATTTTCCTTTATACTCTTTATGTGGGCTTAATAGCATCCATCTAATTCTAATTTCAACTGAATAACAACTATTCTTGGTTATATATATAGACATGAATTTGATAGGATCTATGATGAATGAACTACAAAACTCTCACTTAGTCAATGAAAGGTTAATATATGATCCCCCTCCGTCAATGTGTGACACTATTGTTCTCTTTTAAATGATATGTGTAATATTATGACCTATTTGGATCAACGTTTTTTAAGGATATTCCCATAAAGTAGGTAATTAAATACATAATCCATTATGGGGTTAATATTTTTAAATATACTTCAGTATATAGGATCTCATATCATAATACTTAATTCAAACATTTTTCTGATTAAATTATGGGTTCTTACTGGAATTAGTAGCGTAGTTCCAGTTTATTATAACAGTTTGACATTAAATTAACATTATGTGTTAATCATATATCCATTCTTATGTCCCTCATATTGTTACATCGTTGCATTGTTATAAATTATGGTGTAATATTAGATGTTTATATATATGTGATACATATCTTTCTCTAAGATCAAGTTTTTGATTGATAAAACAAAATACTGTGTATTAATGGTTTAATATGTCAATTAGCCAATTTCTATATCAGCCAATCAGTCACGAGAGGTATATATATATTAAACCCCAGGTAGGGATTAGTAACTGACAGCAGCCCCTGACGAAGCCGAAGTGGAGAAACGCATAGGGCAGGCATTTTTAGGAGCAGTGAGAGACACGCCGAGAGATTGATTCCCCACCACGGAGCCAAGGCAGTGTATCCTTAACATCAGAGACAGAATCTCGCGAGAGCCGGGCCACGTGATGCGGAAGTAACCGCCCGAGTGAACTGTGCTGGTAACCGGCGTTCTCCGATCACCGAGTGTGAGAGACTCGCTGTCAGGGTCTCCTAGACCTCCTGCCTAGCCATAGTTCTTCTTTGTCCACTGGGTGTGCTGCTGTCTTCTGTTTCCTCTGGGTTCCTCTGTCTGCCTGTCTGTCTTCTTATTGCTCCTGTCTCTGCCCTTTATAGCTTCTGCTTCCTGGTTTGTTCAATTGCCTTTGCTTCAAGTCAGACTCCTATCACATGCCTCTGTCTTTGATTCTGATCTGTTCCTGTATTTGTAGTCTGTTCACAGTAAAGGCCCTTGCTAGTAATCTGGCTTGTCCCTGTTTGTTCCTTGCTCCCCGGTCTCAGTCCCTGCTCCCCGGTCTCAGTCCCTGCTCCCCGGTCTCAGTCCCTGCTCCCCGGTCTCAGTCCCTGCTCCCCGTTCTCAGTCCCTGCTCCTGGACCTGTCCTGCCCCGCCTGTCCTGTTCCAGTCTCCTCGTTGCCGACCTCTGCTTGTTACCTGACTTCGCTACCTGCCGCCTGCCTCGGAACCCTGCTTGTTACCTGATTTCGCTACCTGCCGCCTGCCTCGGACCCCTGCTTGTGACCCCTACTTCGCTTCCTGCTGTTCCGGCCACCGAGATCCTACCCGCCACAGGAGTCTCCCGTGACAGAAAGCAAAGGCCACTTCTGGACCTCGCTGGAACAGATTCTTCTTCTGCCTGCACCCTTTCCTGCCTGCTGCAGCAGACCACATCCGCATGGTTGAAGATAAGTACTTTCGTTTCTTTTTTGGAAATCCCAGTTGGGAAGTTTTTTTTTTGCTGCTTAGTGTTCTGCAAGAATTATAGCGTTCATAACGAAAAAACATTTTTGCTGAGACTAGAACTGTTGCTGCAGAGACTAGTACACCTTTCTTTGAGATTTTTCTTTTGTGCAGTGCCTGGGTTAACCCTTGCAGTACCTGTTGCCACTTTTTAGACTCTGACTTATCATTCCCTGGATAAGGCTTGTCTCTGCATCACTGGTTGGACCACTGCTGTTCACAGGGTTCCCATTTCAAAAGACAAGAGTGCTTCTATTATTTTGTTACTGCATACTGTGATTTTTCCTGCAATCTGTAGTTTTTCATATGATTGGTTCTAAGGTTTCAGGTTTACCTGCAAGTTCCCCTAAAGTTTGTTTCTCTGCAACATATGATATCCCTACGACTGATATCAAAGGTTTCAGATTTAACTGCAGGGTTCTCTGTCTGATATTCCTATGTCCGATGTCAAAAGTTTCAGATCTAACTGCAAGTTTTCTCTGTAGTAGTTTCCTGCTGTCTATGATATTTCTATGCCTGATTTCTAAAGTTTCAGATTTAAACTGCAGGGTTTCTCTGTCTATGTTTTTTCCTTGCATTTATAAATCTCCGTGACTGATGCTAAAGTCTCAAAAGGTCAGCTCTCCCATCTTGTGTCTCTCTGTGTCTAATATTCCTGTTGTTCATTCTAATGCTTCTGTTTTAAAAAACACATTTCCTCTTTACTGGTTTCTTGGGAAGTGTGGTTTCCCCATGTCTGAAATTATGGCTCCTACTCAAACAGTCTTGAGCAGTAAATGTGAACACAGTACCACTGATTCTTCAGAACTTCTCAAAGCAAGGAAGAAGAAGAAAAAGAAGGGAGGCATTACTGTGGAAGTTGCAGAAGAAATTAAGAATGAAAATTTAACCCCAGAGTCTGCATTTAATGAAAGAGATATACTGCAGCTTAAAGCAACTCACAGACGTATCCCAAGAATAGTGGAAGAAAAGAAAGATGCCCTAACTCAGACGCTTCAAGGTGCACAGAAAGCGATTTAATGTCTTTATGGACGTTTAGATAAGGAGCAAGAAGCCAAGGCTGCACTACAAAGCTGTCTATCTTCAGCAATTGCTAAGTGTGTTCTCCAGGAGAAAGAAAAAGAGCAGTTGGAGAGGGACAGGGTGATCCTGTCAAGCAAGCTGGAGAAGGCCTATGCTGATAATGCCCAGTACCAGAGTTTCAAGGCTCAAGTTGGCGCAAAACTGGAAGCCTCTGAGGAGAAGAATTGCCACTTCAACACAGAACTACGTTCTTTGAGAGAGATCTTCGAAGGGTTAAATAGCAGTTTTGAAATGGTAACCCAGGAGTGCAAGAATCTCTATGTCCAAGTCAGTGAAGGAGATAAGAAACTCCATGAATTAGGAGAGGAGAAGAAACAGTTGGCCCAGGAAAAGTTAGACGTGCAGACAGCACTGCAGAATGCAGAGAGAGTGCTGCAAGAAGAACGTGTCTCCCTGGAGCGGCGCACACAAGCAGAAAATATGCTGCAGAGTCAGCTGCAAGAACTGCGTACACATCTGCAGGACACCAAGGAGAGATGGGTGAATGCTGAAGAAAAGCAGCGAGTTCTGCAGGAAGAAAGTTTCCAGACTGCCTACAAAATAAAGATGCTGCAAGATTATTTGAGTACCCAGTGTGTCCCCAAAGAACAGCATGAGGAGCTGAAGGCCACACTGATCATAACCAGAGCCTCGCTGGAGGAAGAGCTAAAGCTAGCAGCTGAACACACATCTCAGCAGCTCACAGCGCTGCAGGCGCAGATCGCTGAGCTCAAGACACAGCTTGCCAAAAAGGAGGAGAGAGAGAAGGTGTCTGTCTGTCAAGTGGCTGGCCTGACACAGCGCTATGAGGTCAAAATGGCCGATGCCTGCAAATTATTGGACCACACAGCCCGTGATAAGGTCCAGCTGCAGCTGGAGCTGGACAATGCCCGGGAGGAGTACCGGCAGCTGCAGATCAGAAATGAAGAAGATGAAACATATTTAAGCTTTACTCTGAGTCAGCTAGGAGATATGGAGTCGCGACTCAACTCGCTCCCCGGTCTCAGTCCCTGCTCCCCGGTCTCAGTCCCTGCTCCCCGGTCTCAGTCCCTGCTCCCCGTTCTCAGTCCCTGCTCCCGGACCTGTCCTGCCCCGCCTGTCCTGTTCCAGTCTCCTTGTTGCCGACCTCTGCTTGTTACCTGACTTCGCTACCTGCCGCCTGCCTCGGACCCCTGCTTGTTACCTGACTTCGCTACCTGCCGCCTGCCTCGGACCCCTGCTTGTGACCCCTACTTCGCTTCCTGCTGTTCCGGCCACCGAGATCCTACCCGCCACAGGAGTCTCCCGTGACACTCGCTACTACTCTCAACTGCTTATATTTAACTCACGGAATGTGAGTTGGATACCAACTTTTTTATTTTTGTTACATTTTATTAAAAGGTTTTACACTATCCCTGTTTTTCCTTTTTTATTCCCTACCTATTCTCTTTACGAGATCTATCTGTTAGGTACAATCTGTAATACAGATACACCGCGATTGCTGATGGGACACCGTGTAATCAACGATCCTGAAGAAAGAAAGACCACAGACAGAAACATACAAGTTTTGAAAGCAGAGTTCCTGAATCCCTGAGTGGATTAAAGGCTGTTATTTGCTATATTAAGTGTAAGTGCATATCTTACCAATTTACCATCTGAACTGCATAGATATACTGCCCTATGATGTTCTTTTTTTTCTTTTCTTTTTTTCTCTTTCCCTGTTGATTTGCGCCTAGGTCATTCTTTCCTATATATATATATGTATATATATATGTATATATATATGTATATATGTATATATATATATATATATACATATATATATATATATAGTGAAATACTTCTATGCCAAAATTGTCAAGAACTGAATAATATAATTAATATACATCAAAATCTGTAATAGAAATGGATGAATGAATTGGACAATTGTAACAATGCATAGCAAGGAAAGAAAGTTAAAGTTGTATATCTTGAATCTCAATTGGTTAAAAAGTGTTTTAAATTCCTCTTGAAGGGAGTGTATCTAAAGTAAAGATCCAGTACATCTCTTTTTGATTGGAAATATTTAGTCTGCCTCCTCCCCTGTTATATATACTGGACACCTAACAAGCTCCTATTGAACCCCCAAAATAACCACAACATATATATAAGCATATGAGTGTCACAGAGGAGTGCTACTGAGCATGGCAATATATATTTAAAACCAGAAACAGCACATAAAACACAGACAAAGCTCAGTTTTAGCACATCCAGTGAAAATCATACACGGTACAGTGCCTAAATATATATGTATAAATATCTATTAAGTAAAATGGTCTTTTAGTTTGACATTTTTGGCCAAAATTGTTGTAAGCCCCTGAGCCAGCGTCACGGCAGACCACAATTCAGGGGTCCCTAACGCTAATATAAATTCTTAATAACCTGTGTAATAACCCCCCTCGCCCGAGGGTTAAATCCACTCGCCCGGGGCGAGCAAATGTATAGGTTTGTCGAACACTGCATATATATTTAGGCACTGTACCGTGTATGATTTTCACTGGATGTGCTAAAACTGAGCTTTGTCTGTGTTTTATGTGCTGTCTCTGGTTTTAAATATATCCTCCCCTGTTATGCAAAGATATATGTTCCAAACCAGTGAAATGAAAATTAGCTATACCACCTAGTAAACAATTTGAGAAATGTCTCGATACTGGGTGTGAAAGATCATTTCTTTTAATTCATCAAACATGCTCAGATATCCTTGTCTTCAAGGGTCGGATTGTACGACCTACGTATCTTTTGTCACAACCACACCAAGGTGTGTATATGACAAAACTTGTGTGACAATTAATGAAGGTTTGAATTTTATAACTATTTTTAGATTGCAAAATCTTCACTTTCTTCATAGGTCTAACATACTGGCAGAGACTACAATGGCCACAACGATGGAAACCACTAGGAATACCACAAATGTAATTGATCTCAGGAGTAGACTGAAATAAACTTGGAGATATTGTCGATGCTATTGTTGTCGCTTTCCTGAAGACTATTCTTGGACCTTCTAGTAGATTGGATATAAGATCTACATCCAACTTTAATGTATCCCAATGTTTATTTATAATGGTGCGAATTTGATTCGCCTCTTTATTAAATTGTGTTATAAATAAAGGATTTTGAAAACTCTTTTTTTGATCTTTTTTAAAAGTTTTATGAATAACTACATCTCTTCTATTAGTCTGTTCAAATGCTGATTGTATGTCATCTTGTTGATAACCTCTTACTTTAAATCTGTTACTTAACTCGTGAGAATGTTCAAGAAGAGAATGCTCCTCAGAGCATAATGTCCTGTAGCGGAGAAATTGCCCTTTTGGTATGGCACGAACAAGTGATCTCGGATGACTACTTTTAGTGCTAAGGAATGAGTTCCTGGAATGCGGTTTTCTAAAAAGGTCTGTTTGTATGAGATCTTTCATATCAACATAGAACGTCACATCCAAACAATCAATATGATTTACATTAGTGTTGAAAGTAAAATGTAAATTAATATCATTATCATTTAAAGTATAAATACAATGTGGCTGTCACCATCCCAAATGAAAATCAAATCGGGAAAAAAAATGTTTATAAAAAAATAATATGAAGACGAAAAATATTGGTGCTACCATACTGCTGCGACACACTTTATTCGAGCAAATACCCAGTATGTACCTGGCAGATACCTGGAATGCGCCGCTCCTCACCTCTGACAAGCCCCGTTGCGTTTGCCTTCCCAGCCTGGGTTCATGTCTGGCTGATGGGCGGCTGATCTGTTAAATTATAATGATTAGGATTTAATAGGCTGCAATGCTTCGCGTGTCTACCAGATGGCATAAATTCATGAATTGTAATGCAGTATATATATATATACTGTGCAGTATTGCAGCCAGCGGGAATAAAATGCTTCAATCCCTGCCTGGAAAATAACTCAATGCACTCGGGCAGAAAACAGTCACAAACCTCAATACACCCGGGTATACCCGAATTCGTGGGACTAGCCGAGCTCGAATAAAGTGTGTCGCCAGTGTAAATGTGAGTGTGCTCCCATAAACTCATAAAAAGGTTTGCATAAGAGGGGGCAAAAGAAGTCCCCATTGCAATGCCTTTTCTCTGTAAGAAAATCTGTGAATTGAAAAGAAAATAATTGTGTGTGAGTAAAAATAATATAGAATCAGTGAGAAAAGTGCGTTGTGAAGTGGATAGTTGTGAGAATTGTAAGAAATACTGTATAGCTGTGAGACCGTGTCTGTGCTCTATGTTGGTGTATAAGGCTGAGGCCCCGCTGCGGTTGGCGGCACGTGCGGGCCACCAGCTCCTTACCTTGAGTGTGCTGGTCCCGCTGCCTGTGACGCGTCAGCCTGGCGGAGCTGCAAGCTCCCGGTGATAGAAGCGCTGATGCGTCACGTGGTGCACGAGTCAGCCAATGAGGATGGAAGGAGGGGAGCTACGGGGAGAGGCGGCTTGGGAGGGAAGTGGTGTGTGCAAAGTAGATGGACCTCTCCTCCCGGACCCACAGCATCTCGGACCCACAACCCCGCCCCCCCTCCTGTGGACCCACAAACCCCCGGCCCCACAACCCCCCCTCTTGCGGACCCACAGCCTCCTCCACCCCTCCCAGGGCTCACTGGCCACGCCCAACCCATTTTGCCCCCCCCCCCTGCGCTGAAAAAAGTCAGCCGCAGATCGCGGTGCAGTGACTTGCACGTGCCGCCGGCAAACAGGGCGGCCTCGGCCTAAGGATGTGACGTCATGATAACCCACTGGTAACTCTTTTTCCAGACTATATCCTCCATAGCGATCAAGAGATCAGTTGTGTCGCGGATTCTTGTGTCCTTCATCGGATTCTCTTCAACTAAATACCATTAAAAATGCAAATTCATTCCATCCCCAGTCTCATATGCGGTCATGCGAGATAGGGGCAGCTAGGGAAGCCATACAAACAGTATAGCCAAAAGGAGACCCAATTGGATATACAAGATGTACTTCATATAATAAATGTAAAACTGTTTCTAAAGTATAATAAAGCTGCAGTTTGAATGAATAATGTTCCTGGCGCCCATCATTGCTTACCAACGCCCAGCCTGCACCCTGAATAAGGTAATACATCCTGAGTAACCCTAAGAGCCAGGTATGGAGGGTTACACTAAACACAAACAGAAAGACCCTGACCTGCACAACCCTCACACCCACAGCCTCACACACAACATACACAAAGACTGACCATCACATAAATACACAGTCTGACCTACTCACACTGCACACACCAGCTCTAAAAGAGGCTGCAAAGAGCAACCATGCTCACAGGCGCCCTTCTATGGCTGAATACATCTCAAAAATAGGAGCGCATAAAAATAAAACCAGAAAAAAACAAAATGAGTATATAAATCTTTATAATAAAAAACACATATAATACCACAATATATTGTATCAAAATGAAGGTCACATGACACTACATAAAGTTTTAGACCACATAGGTCAAAATGAGCCCGTGACACACATGGGAGTTGGGGTACAAACACCCAAACCACACAGGGAGTATTTCCTAGTTAGGAAACAGGGAGTGCTGGGGCTGCCAAGATGGTAAAAAACAGACCTGAGCACTCGCAAAACCCTAGTGGCATCCTCGTGGTGTCTCTGGGCAGTAGCAGCAGCGCTAGAGTCCGTCGTCACGAACGTGCGTCGGTCAGGAACTCCACTGATGTCACTCCGTCAGCTCCACCAGTCCTAACAGGGACATGAACACGGCTGTCAGCTCGGTACCTCTCTTCCCTGTGCACCGCTGCTGTGAACGGCAGCCAGCAGCCACGGAATGCAGTCACGGCTGAGAGATCCCCAGTTCAGTGCCAGTACAGTTCAGTTCAGATCCCCAGTTCAGTAATGTACTAATTTCGTTTTTTCTGGTTTTCTTTTTATGCGCGCCTATTTTTGTGTTTTATGTGCTGATTATGCCCCGCTGATCACGGGAGATTAGGAGCTGCAGGGTGGACTTGAAAACCGAGGGAGAACATTTGGAGGGACAGCGCGCTCAATATCCCATTTTTTACTGAATATACAGCTGCATGTTTCTCTCAACTCACCATAACAGAGCAGCTCCGTTCTTGCACATACCAGCCCACATCCTCCTCTTCCTCTGCTGCCAAAACCAGGACATTTGTATGATTTTACAATAATTGTAGTGACACCAGGATGTTTGCTGCGAAATTGGGACTGTCCCGGCTAAACCGGCACATTTGGTTACCCTAGGCCCCTCTGCTGGCGACCTTACCATATAGGGTCCTTCCCACCACTGGCCCTCAGGTCCAAGCCCTTATGGGCCTCTGCGAGTTCACAGTCCCATAACTTTCCCTCCTTCATCCCCCCAGTGCACTCTTGGGTGGGGTCCTGTCCTTTACATTTGTACTTTGCTTACCTGCAAGGAAATATAATTATCTAAGCTGAAAATCTTGATTCCTTGCGTTCCCTGCACTATGGCCGCCTGTTTCAAAAGAGGAAGTGTTGTGCCTTTCTAAACTGTTGCTATATCAACCCAAAGAAGCATAATACGTTAAATCACATTAAAAAGGGTGAGGGTGGGGAAATACAGTAAGTGTTATCTAATACTTCACAACTGATTTATTAAAAAAACACATCTAGGATTTTGAACAAATTGCTGCTTTAATATGGGCCCCCCTCACTTCTTTTCCCTCTTACTCCGAGGAAGGTGCCTAGGGACAGAAACGTTGGCACCCCATGGAGCTTTTGATTATATGAACTCGAAGAAAACGTAGCCTAGTAAGGGCACTCCATCACACTCTGGATGTATTATGAATGAGTTTAAAAGAACGTATTTGTTAATATCCAATTAAAATAAAGGTGGTTAAAACGATCATTAAACAAAAATGTGTATCCTGTACTGAAAACTCTACATCAGTGTCCAGGATACATAAAGGGGTGAGGGGGTGCAATAAGCCCCTTCACTTGCTGTGTCTGGAAGGTTGCCAGAGACTAGCAAAGGGGTACTAAATGTCCACTGTCCTTACAATAAGGACTATATTAAGTACCTAAATCAGTAGCAAACTATTGCAGCAAAATCCGTAAGAGGGTTGGTACATGCTATCAGGGGGACCCTTGTCAGGTCTGACTAATTGTGACCCTCTATAAATACACACAAGGCACGTCGCTACGCCAGACATACAAAAAAGAACACATAGTCTACCTGGTGCAAGGGAGAAATAATTGTACAAAAGCAAACATATAATCAAGAGATTATAAACAGCCCCCTATAGTTGCACTCAAAATAGGTGACAAATGGGTATATTGTCAACTGATAGATAGCTAGATATAAGCCAAGTCCAACATATAGGATATATAACTAAAAGGTCACACTCAAATAGAAAATAATAAAGACTTTAATGGTAATACTATAAAATTCGACGAAACACAATAAAAATGCACTACAGGTGCATAAATAAAATCCCCTAATGTGTGTGGTAACGGTAAATAGATGGTCAATTGATTAAACCATGAGATGAAGCTAATAGCTAGTCCAAAGCTAGATCAACAGCTGCTATGTTGCATACACAATAAATGCAAACAGTAAGTATATATTTGCAAAGGAGGATAGGGATAGGCAGTGTGTGAATAATAACCACTATACACACTTTGATGTAATCAAATATCCCTCTGTGTACACAAGGAATAAGTAACCTCAGTGTTTACCCTAATGAGGGGTATCTGTGGGATAATACATTGTAGTAGCGCTCACCACGTGGTACGCAGTGGCAAAAAACCCCACACAGAATGTATGCAACGAACGATCCAGTATGTATCATACGACCTGGTGTTCCTTAAAGCAGCCTAGGAGCTCCGTGAGCAGGTAGGAGTTACCATTCCTCAAAACCACAAGCCGCGCATACGTCAACGTGATGACGTCACGGCGTACCCCGACGTACGTTTCACGCGTCACGCGCGCTTTCTCAAGGGGGAGGAGTCGGTGTGAAGTCACGTTGTAGAGTGGAACCTTTTAAGCCGTCCTCGGAAGGCGGAGCCAGTGACATATGCCTACTAATGTTAAAGGGGCATGGCCACTACACTAGTCCTAATGACGAAATACATGAAGGAATCGGGTAAGGAGGGGGCGGGGGGGGAAAGGAAACAGGAGAGGAAGAGCTGATGGGACTCAGGTGTAGGGAAAGATATATATAAAAAGGGGTGAATGGTGGACATATTGTGACCCTCTACAGTAATATTGCTGTAAGGCTCACACCTTGCAGTATGAGAGCCAGCATACAACCTAGACAGGTATCCTCTCGGTAAGTGTAGCAGTTTTATACCAATTGTACAGCACTATGTATGGAAGAGACTGTGTGCTACATTTCTCTTAGGCAGTGCTCGGTATACTGTATGGCGGCGTCCTGGGTAGATATACTGGTGTGGTGATATGTATCTTGGTGCTCCAGGTGTATAGCTCTAAATTCACACAGTCTGGCAGGCTAGTGTGCAGGGTACTGATGTTAAGACCTGAAGTGCATAACCTAAAGTGATCCCTGGCACGTAACTGATCTCCCGTGCTGAGTCCAAATGATGTCAGGTAAGTACTTGTAAACACCTTCCCGTGTCCTCAAGTAACCAGCCAGTATATCCTGTTGGCCGTATGCCTCATGATCAGGGGTTAAAAAGTCCCTGCACCTCGCAATAAGTGCTGCGAGTGTAGGCACAGTATGTATGAGAGTAGTAACTGCCAACGGGATACTGAATCGGTGTTGACCCTATGTGCGCCCTTATACCGTCATATCTAGTACTAATGTACAGAACCCAAAGTGACCCCTGGCACGTAACTGATCTCCCGTGCTGAGTCCAAATGAGTACTTGGAAACACCTTCCCGTGCACTCAAGTAACCTGCCAGTATATATCCTGTTGGTCGTTGACTCATGAACAGAGGTAAAATATCAAGGAAATTTAACAACTTTGATGACTCCAAGGAGTATTAGGTATGAAAGTTCATTAACTGCCTCACAGCAGGGCTCATCTACTTGGGTATCTGCATTTGTGGAGAGAAATATGTCGGGAAGACAAGAAGGCCATTCAAGCAACGGATTCTTGAACATCTAGGGAGTATCCATAACAAAACTGATAAGGCCGTTGACTCGTGAACAGAGGTAAAAGTCAATACAGATTGCAGGAAGTGCTGCGAGTGCAGGCACTGTATGCATGAGAGTTTTAGCTGCAAAAAGGTACTGATTGGGGTAATGACCCTATGTGCGCCCTTATACCGTCATATCTAGTACTATGTACAGAAACTAAGAGCTGTGGCATGCATGCAGGTGCCGACTGTAGTCCGTGGGTTTGTTCACAGCTGTAAGCATGGAACTCCTGCACGTGCACCCATTGTCGATGCTCGCGTTTCGCATTTACACGCCTTTTCAACACTAGTGTGTGGGGGGGGGGGGGACTTACGAACGAAATGCTGGTATATATAGCTATATGCAAATGCCTCGTTAATTGACTGATGACGTCATCCCTGCTTAACACAGCGCGTTTTGCTGTGTTCTGATAGTAGGGGGGTTTTGTTTGTAAGCCACTCGTGACAATCATGTCCACTTATAATGTAAGTGATTGTGATGGATACCTAACAGAGGGGCCTTTGATAGCCCTATTAGTGTATGTCTCAGTTGAGAGGCCACAGTTATCGCATAATGTATGCCACTCCAAGTAAGTTTGAAATCTAATATAGACCCAATGCTGTTGTGGGTACAATAGTGGACAGGTCAACATACAATATAAGAAAGGATATTAATGGCAGATGTCCCAAATATAAATTGGGACAAGTATGCTGCCTAAGGCTGCGCTTATAGTGCCGGCAACGGCTACGGCTACGGATGATGTCTCCCGTCTCCGTAGCCCAAGCGAAAGTTGTAATTTGAGTTTGGGAGACGTCTCTAGCTACAAGGGGAGTGACAGAAGGCAGAGGGGCGGGGACAAGAGCAAGGGGGAAGGCTGAAATGGAGAGGAGTTGTAATTTCTGTTTGTATGCTGAATTTACAGTACTTTTAATTTAAATTATGGGATAATTTACTATTTGAAAGTTGTTCATATAGTGTGTTTCACTTGACAGACACACAGACACACACAGACACACACACACACACACACACACACACACACACACACACACACACACACACACACACACACACACACACACACACACACACACACACACAATCAGAGCCACCAACAGAAATCATGGGGCCCAGGACAAATGAAAGGAGCAGGTTCCCCCCTCAACCCATAGCGCTCCTACCACGGAAAAACAAATTTTAGCGTGCAACTTTTACTTAACCCCCCAATACATATAAAAATACACCCCCACCCCCCCAATACATATAAAAATACACCCCACCCCCCCAATACATATAAAAATACACCCCCACTCCCCCAATACATATAAAAATACACCCCACCCCCCAATACATATAAAAATACACCCCCACCCCCCCAATACATATAAAAATACACCCCCACTCCCCCAATACATATAAAAATACACCCCACCCCCCAATACATATAAAAATACACCCCCACCCCCCCAATACATATAAAAATACACCCCCACCCCCCCAATACATATAAAAATACACCCCCACCCCCCCAACAATACATATACAAATACACACACCCCTCCCCCCAATACATATAAAAATACAACCCCAATAATAAATTGCTGCACCCGGTGCCGGGTCTCTCGGCAGCGGCGGAAGTCAGCTGGGCTAAGCTTCCGCCTCGCCGGCGGGCCCCGCGCACACACGAGCAGCCATTGTGGGACTGAGAGGTGCCTGCAGCGGGGCAGGGCCGGCAGCAAACTGCTGTGACCAGCAGCTGGGCGCCTGCCACCGCAGTCCCTCCAGCCGCCGGGCTACCGCCACCCACCGGCCCCCCGCAGTCCCACCACCCACCGGCCCCCCGCAGTCCCACCACCCACCGGCCACCCGCAGTTCCGCCAGCCGCCGGCCCCCCGCAGTCCCACCACCCACCGGCCCCCCGCAGTCCCACCACCCACCGGCCACCCGCAGTTCCGCCAGCCGCCGGGCCCCCGCTACCACCCACCCCGCAGTCCTGCCAGCCGCTGCTTTTTTCATTTGTCCTGGACCCCATGATTTCTGTTGGCGGCCCTGATCTCACACACACACAATCACACACAATCACATTCCCACACACAATCACAATACCACACACACACAATCCCACACACACACACAATCCCACACACACACAATCCCACACACACACACAATCCCCCCCACACACACAATCCCGGACAGAAAATCCCACACACACACACCATCCCACGCATACACAATCACACACACACACACACACACACACACACACACACACACACACACACACACACACACACACACACACACACACACACACACACACACACACACACACACACACACACAATCCCCCCCACACACACACACAATCACTCACAAACACACAATCACTCACAAACACACAATCACACAATCCCACACACACAATCACACAATCACACACACTCACAATCCCACACAAACACACACAATCACACACACACACACACACACACAATCCCCCCTAACACACACAATCCCCCCTCACACAATCACACCCCTCTCCCTGCACTCACACACAGACACATTTCCCCTCTCCCTGCATCAGATCAGAAGCTATCTGATTGGTTACAGCCTGTCACCAGGAGACCGTGTCTGTAAAAATCAAATTCTACTGACTACAGAGATTCATGTCGCTGCGTCGCCGTCGCCCCTACTATAAGCGCATGCTACAGATTAAATGCATTTGTTTTGAAGCGACGTCGCTGTCGCCGGCACTATAAGCACAGCCTAAGTCACCAGTAAATGTCACGGTGCTTTGTGGATTCAAGTAAACCATTATGGATGAATATATTAAACGTGGTGCGTGACAGGGGCACCAATGTCTCGCTTCAGGGAAAAATGCAGGTGGAGCAGAGAGCAATACATATGTGATCATAATGGATACATTGGGACCAGTATGTGGGGAAGTCAGATGAATGGAGTGTACATGAAGCCTTCATTGAGGCCACCTGGTGACTGGGTGTTGAGAGTATAAATCCACCTTGCTTCCCGCTTAAAAATGTAATCGTCCCAGTTCCCCTTTCTTATACCTACTGAGTACTGGTCTATACCCATAAATCTGATCAATTTATCTGATCAATGTTGCCACCGTGGAAAAGATTAATATGTCGGTTTGCAGGAGTATCAGTTTTGTTATGAATACTCCCTAGATGTTCAAGAATCCGTTGCTTGAATGGCCTTCTTGTCTTCCCGACATATTTCTCTCCACAGATGCAGATACCCAAGTAGATGAGCCCTGTTGTGAGGCAGTTAATGAACTTTCATACCTAATACTCCTTGGAGTCATCAAAGTTGTTAAATTTCCTTGATATTTTACCTCTGTACATGAGTCAACGACCAACAGGATATATACTGGCAGGTTACTTGAGTGCACGGGAAGGTGTTTACAAGTACTCATTTGGACTCAGCACGGGAGATCAGTTATGTGCCAGGGGTCACTTTGGGTTCTGTACATTAGTACTAGATATGACGGTATAAGGGCGCACATAGGGTCAACACCGATTCAGTATCCCGTTGGCAGTTACTACTCTCATACATACTGTGCCTACACTCGCAGCACTTATTGCGAGCTGCAGGGACTTTTTAACTCCTGATCATGAGGCATACGGCCAACAGGATATACTGGCGGGTTACTTGAGGACACGGGAAGGTGTTTACAAGTACTTACCTGACATCATTTGGACTCAGCACTGGAGATGAGTTACGTGCCAGGGATCACTTTAGGTTATGCACTTCAGGTCTTAACATCAGTACCCTGCACACTAGCCTGCCAGACTGTGTGTCTGCACGTGAATTTAGAGCTATACACCTGGAGCACCAAGATACATATCACCACACCAGTATATCTACCCAGGATGCCTCCATACAGTATACCGAGCACTGCCTAAGAGACATGTAGCACACAGTCTCTTCCATACATAGTGCTGTACAATTGGTATACAACTGCTACACTTACCGAGTGGATACCTGTCTAGGTTGTATGCTGGCTCTCATACTGCAAGGTGTGAGCCTTACAGCAATATTACTGTAGAGGGTCACAATTAGGCATACCTGACAAGGGTCCCCTTGATAGGATGTACCAACACTCTTAGGGATTTTGCTACAATAGTTTGCTACTGATTAGGTACTTAATATAGTCCTTATTGTATTGTATGTCTTTATTTATATAGCGCCATTAATGTACACAGCGCTTCACAGTAGTAATACATGTGGTAATCAAATAAATAACATATAATATAAATAACAGATCATGGGAATAAGTGCTTTAGACATAAAAGTAACAATAAGTGGAGTCCCTGCCCCGAGGAGCTTACATTCTAATTGGTAGGTAGGGAGAACATACAGAGACAGTAGGAGGGAGTTCTGGTAAATGCATCTGCAGGGGGCCAAGCTTTATGTTTCATGTGTCCAGAATATCCACAGTGCTACTCATATGCTTCTTTAAGCAAGTGTGTCTTAAAGGTGGATAGAGAGGGTGCTAGTCGGGTACTGAGGGGAAGGCATTCTAGAGGTGTGGGGCAGTCAGTGAAAAATGTTTAAGGTGGGAGAGGGCTTTAGATACAAAGGGGGTAGAAAGAAGACATTATTGAGAAGAACGCAAGAGTCTGGATGGTGCATAACGAGAAATTAGGGCTGAGATGTAAGGAGGGGCAGAAGAGTGTAAAGCTTTAAAAGTGAGGAGAAGAATGGAGTGTGAGATGCGGGATTTCATCGGAAGCCAGGAGAGGGATTTCATGAGGGGAGATGCTGAGACAGATCTAGGAAAGAATAGAGTGATTCTGGCAGCAGCGTTTAGGATAGATTGTAGGGGAGACAGGTGAGAGGCAGGAAGGCCGGACAGCAGGAAGTGTAAGGACAGTGGCCATTTAGTACCACTTTGCTAGTCTCTGGCAACCTTCCAGACACAGCAAGTGAAGGGGCTTATTGCACCCCTCACCCCTTTATGTTTCCTGGACACTGATGTAGAGTTTGCACTACAGGATACACATTTTTGTTTAATGATCGTTTTAACCACCTTTATTTTAATTGGATATTAATAAATACGTTCTTTTTAACTCATTCATAATACATCCAGAGTGTGATTGAGCGCCCTTACTAGGTTACGTTTTCTTCGAGTTCACATTCAATTATCTACCTAGGGTGCACCTTCACAGCACACTATACATCAAGCTGCTGCGGGGGTAGCCCTCCGGTATACACATCTTTTGATTATGACTGATCATTAAGTATATTTTGGATGTGGTGTGATATCTGGTTCACCACTTCTTGATTACTAGTTGTAAAGTACGTGCTCACCACAAACCTGGACCGGACCGCGGGGCTGAGGTGGGGATAGATATACACCGACCTTAGACCACGAAGCCTGATCCGGGTTGCGAATTCCGTGGTCGTACGTAGCAGGGTCGGGGCTGGAGAAGGCAGGATAATCCGTTGACAAGCCGGGGTCAGGATAGGAGAAGGCAGGGTAAACAATATCCATGCTGGGGTTCGGCAACAGGACGCTTGGGCGAAGGTGCTCCAACGAAGACAGGAACAGGAATGGGGAATCCAGTGCGTCAGCACAAAACAGCACCCCCTAGCCGGGTACAGCTGTGAGCAGTGGAGACCACCGGGAGCAGGAGATTGCAGCAGGTAACAACGATGCAGGCCTCTACAAGGAGAATATGCAGCAGGTATCCAGAAGCACCGATGCAGGCCTCTGCAGGAGAGAATAGGGGATCCAGTGCGTCAGCACAGAACAGCACCCCCTAGCCGGGTACAGCTGTGAGCAGTGGAGACCACCGGGAGCAGGAGATTGCAGCAGGTAACAACGATGCAGGCCTTTACAAGGAGAAGTATTTTCCACGAGGCGCGGTGATGCGGAGCACAGCCAAGCATAAGGATGTGACAGGATTCAGCAGTGGTGTTAAAAACACTTCTTTATTGCGACATCATGACGCAGACAGACAAGGAGAAAAAAGGGGGGATGGGGATCTCGCTCTTACGCGTTTCACGCCTGCTCGGCGCTTTGTCAGAGAGTAGAGATAGTGTGCTGGTCTCTCCCTTCTTATAGATCATACTGCCTACCGGAAATTGGATGTCTCAACTTGTTCCGGAAACCGGAAATGACATTATTGAGCCGGAACAAGTTGAGACATCCAATTTCCGGTAGGCAGTATGATCTATAAGCAGGGAGAGACCAGCACACTATCTCTACTCTCTGACGAAGCGCCGAGCAGGCGTTAAACGCGTAAGAGCGAGATCCCCCATCCCCCCTTTTTTCTCCTTGTCTGTCTGCATCATGATGTCGCAATAAAGAAGTGTTTTTAACACCACTGCTGAATCCTGTCACATCCTTATGCTTGGCTGCGCTCCGCATCACCGCGCCTCATGGAGAATACTGGACAATATTCCGCAGATGCACGCCGCTCAGAAGAACCCAGGAATGTCTAAGTGAGGTACCCATTTACTAATTGGGAGACACCTTATAGGTTATTGTTTGCGTTTCTAGACCTTGTCCTTATTGGCAGTGAGGCAGTGGAGCTAATCATTCTCCATTTGCACCACTAACCAGGACTTAATATATAGGTCTATACCATACGCCTACCTGTATACCTGTCTACTCTCCCTAAGATGACCTTACCTGTTTTATAAAGTTCTTCAATCAAGATATGCACTTATCATACTACATACTGTTTACCTATAGTCATTAGAGCACTATTCACTGGACTCTGGTCTATTACCTTGCATCTCTACAAGGAGAATATGCAGCAGGTATCCGGAAGCACCGATGTAGGCCTCTGCAGGAGAGAATAGGGGGTCCAGTGCGTCAGCACAGAACAGCACCAGACCACCGGGAGCAGGATATTGCAGCAGGTAACAACGATGCAGGCCTCTACAAGGAGAATATGCAGCAGGTATCCGGAAGCACCGATGCAGGCCTCTGCAGGACTGGAAGCAGGGAACAGGTACAGCAGACAGGACAAGAAACACTGAGGCTTCAGTGTAACTGCAGCCGCGCGGTGGAGTCTGCCAGTAACAGAGAACTAAGACCAGAAGGCCAGGCAGGCCAAACACAGGCTGTGGCAAACACAGTTACTAGAAAGTCTATGACCAGCAACTTCCTGGTGGGCGGGGCAGGAGTTAAATAGAACAGACAGCCAATGAGAGAGAGCTGCACAGGAGGCAGCATGAAGCAGGCTGCAGTCCAATAGCAGAAGCAGGTGATTCTGATTCCAGGTACAAGGGAACATTTCCTAGAAGCTGCAAGGTTCTGTAAGGTCAAGGTTTCAGCAAAACCCAGGAGCGGATTCCTTACACTAGTACATCCTTGATGATGTAGTCTTATTGTGTTGAGCACCTGGTTATAATATATATTTCTCTTTTTTGTTCTTGAGTGTGTCTAGAGCGCTTCTTTTTTTTCTAGGTTAACAGTAGTATGCAAACTCTCATTATGATTAGGATGGGTACATGATACCTTGCAATTAGCAAATGTAACTCCCACCTTTTAAAAAGGTTCCAAGGGTGACCCAAGGAAATACAGGTCAGTCAGCCTAACTTCAGTGCTAGGTAAGCTAGTAGAAAATATAATTAAAACAAAAATTGTTAAACACCTACATAATTAGACAAATGTCAAGACAAATCACCATTGTTTATTCATTTGAGATAGAGACTTTTAATTATCATGGCAATACAGACAAGCATTTAACAGATGCAGTAAA
The DNA here is from genome assembly GCF_040206685.1 of Ascaphus truei. Classification (NCBI taxonomy): domain Eukaryota; kingdom Metazoa; phylum Chordata; class Amphibia; order Anura; family Ascaphidae; genus Ascaphus; species Ascaphus truei. The sequence continues at coordinate 436,171,968 of NC_134484.1, read as the reverse complement.
CATAAAACATATCACTCTTTAATTAATTGAGTCATCGGGTGCTAATAAATAAGCAGTTGTAACTTGTGCTCTACACTGCTTTTCATGCAACGAGCTGGCAGCAAGAGAAGGAAGTCTCCTCAGCTGGTAGCGCTTCTGGAGTTGTCAGTGACTCATGGTTCATAAACGTCCATCTCCTTGCAGCCAACTCTAGATGAGGTTACAGGGAAGATGTCAGATGTGATTAGCCTGCCATGTGACATCGCAGATTGAAACACACTTCCTACAAGAATGTCACTTTGACAAGGTCTCTAACAGTGTCTCTCTCACTGTACCTGAAAATCTGTCTGTCAGTGTTTTCTCGTGCCTTTATGAATGCGCCTGTGCCCCCAAATCATTTAAAACTGTTGCTGTATAACATTTTAGAAATTTGGTGGCTTTAGAAAACCAGACTTTATTTACTGCACACTGTCAAGCAATACTTTCAATGAAACCGCTAAAAATGCTTGTCTTGAAAGTTGACATGTTTCTCAATATATATGGGGCAACCAAATCTATACAGCAGAAGTTCTGTAATTATTCTGGAGCCACGGGGTATACGCAGGGTAAAAGTATGGCCAGATAGCTTAACTCGTTCCTTTTACAAGCACAACAAGTTCTTTGTCATAGACGCTGGCGTCTCTCAGGGTGTCGGTTCGTGTGACGCATGCTGTGTAAACCTGTGGCTGGTAATGCAGTATCCACTTCGGGACACACTAGGCTGTAAGTTTTATCTTACCTTGTCGTAGAGTTGGCGTCCTTATGCCTAAACCAGGGTAATGTAACACGGTTTTGGTCATTAGAATACATTCAGTACAGACCTCGATTGGGACATTGTATTCAAACTGATGTTAGCCTAGTACATGTGTTTATTACTGCATAAAGGGCGATCATTCTGGCCACAACTAATGTATATATATATATATGTGTAGGTGGTTTGCTTTTTGCATAGGCAGTTTTAACATTATACACTGCGTGATTACACTATGCATACTCTGATGGAAATGTACACATGTGAATTACACTATGCCTAGCACCATTATTTAATTGGCTGACTCTACACTAGGTTTTGAGTGTCGCTATATGCAGGATACGTTGTGTGCTTATTAGGCATTTAACCAAGGGTATTTACACCCATACAGGTTATCCCTTACTACATACCACCCACTGCGTCTTTTTGACTAGGACTAATGTGAGTTACAATAGTTATTAACACTTACAATTTGTATCCATTTAGGAGTACTAGCAAGGGGTAATGCACTATGATACTAAGTGCACCATTTGAGTATTACCTCAATAGTTGATTCTACACTTGCTAGTTCTCAGTCTGGTCTTGTCAGGAATCACCCTATAGGGGATTTTTTAGTCATTTGTTTGTTATGTATTCATTTTTAAATCGTCGCGGTTGTATTAATAAAATGTCTTTATTTTGGCTTTGTGAGCTCTGACTCACGTGTGTCGTTAGGCAGGAGTGATTACACTCCACCTAGTGGGACAACTGGTATCCCAATCTATTACAGCTGTTATAATTACTTCGGGTGCAGCTAACTGGGTTCTTTTCGTTATCCTGGAGGTAACGTGTTGTGCTATGTATGTTTGCAACCCATTGCACCTTATTGTGTATTTCATATGGTTGAGCGTTGAGTTACCACTCTAGTTGATTTCATATATATTTTTTTATGCAGAATGTCTTCAATCCTCCAGCTTCCACGAATGGGAGCAAAAGGGACAAAAAAAAACTTTTCTCCTATGTCACACATTGGCAAACATATTGAACGGTTACAGCTACTCGATGCTCCACAGGTACACTAATCACTAAAAGCTGGACTATGTATAGCTCATATAATATATACGCATGAGGAATATATAGGTTATACAGTGTGTGGTACTGCACTACACAGTAGAGACACACAAATCAGTTGCACATACTAATAAGGTGAACAAAACATAAGCATTTTTATATCACGCCCGTTTAACTCACAAGAAATATCAGGCGTTTTGCCACAACCAAACATGGCCGCCTAGTACTCTAATCCACCCGGAACACGTCATCTCCGGAGCGCCTCCATCACAAGGAGTCATGGAGGAAGGGGGTGAAGCAGGTTGGAGACCATATTTGATTCTGGCAAAAATCCTACACTAGAGTGAAAACCCCATTAACACTGGTAGAAATACGTCGCTGTCACCGAGTTAGCTCCTGTACACATTGCACCGGTAATTGCCCCCACAACAGCTATCCAACTGCTTATTATACTAAGCCCATAACCAGTTGCGGCACAGTGATAACATTATGATATTATACACTGGGGATCCGTACGTCTCTGCTGCCAGCTCGCACGTAAATCTCTGCCAGCCTAGTATGGTCATGTACTAGGAATCTGCCCTTATCCATCATGGCCGCGGAGTGCTCCGGCCCCGCCTCCCTCCGATCCATGACGCCACGCCCCTCCTTCCTCTCCCTGCCCTTTCTCGCTTCCCCTCCGCACGCCACCGGTTCGGGAAGATCACCGGGCCGCAGACATGGCGCTGTACAACTTCAAGAAGATCATGGTGGTCCCGTCCGCTAAGGTATGAGACGGTACCCGCCGCCGCCGCGCGCGCGCTTTATTTCACGAGCACGTGTTTAAAGCTCCAGGAGACACGTGGAGGCGGCAGGGCCGCGGCTCTGACTACAGCCACTTTCATATATGGGGAGCCCAGCACAGGGGATGTCCCGTAGATATGGGGAGCCCAGCACAGGGGGTGTCCCGTAGATATGGGGAGCCCAGCACAGGGGGTGTCCCGTAGATATGGGGAGCCCAGCACAGGGGGTGTCCCGTAGATATGGGGAGCCCAGCACAGGGGGTGTCCCGTAGATATGGGGAGCCCAGCACAGCGGGTGTCCCGTAGATATGGGGAGCCCAGCACAGGGGATGTCCCGTAGATATGGGGATCCCAGCGCAGGGGATGTCCCGTAGATATGGGGAGCCCAGCGCAGGGGATGTCCCGTACATATGGGGAGCCCAGCACAAGGGATGTCACGTAGATATGGGGCGCCCAGCACAGGGGATGTCCCGTAGATATGGGGAGCCCAGCGCAGAGATGTCACGTAGATATGGGGAGCCCAGCACAGGGGATGTCCCGTAGATATGGGGAGCCCAGCGCAGAGATGTCACGTAGATATGGGGCGCCCAGCGCAGAGATGTCACGTAGATATGGGGCGCCCAGCGCAGAGATGTCACGTAGATATGGGGAGCCCAGCACAGGGGATGTCCCGTAGATATGGGGCGCCCAGCACATGGGATGTCCCGTAGATATGGGGAGCCCAGCGCAGAGATGTCACGTAGATATGGTGGCGATGCGAAATCCGCACTGTTAATCATTCAAATCCTCAGTTGAGGTTTCTATATTAAATATCACCCTGGGAGCAACGCAGATAGGGGGGTGAAAGTTGCCACGAAACTTGCTGGAGAATGAAATTAAATGTTCAATTACTTTAGACTATTTTCTTTTGTGTATTATACGTTATTGGACCATAAACTGGACACCCCAACATATGCAAAGCTCCCTAATTACGTGGATTTGGGCTGAAAGTAGGCGGATATCTGCCTTGCGTTAACTTGCACTGACAAGAGGAGCGAGTTATGAGGGAGAAAATAAAAAATATACACTTTGCAGCTGAATATCAAGGAGCATTTGAGATACATTGGGGGAGCAGTAATATTTACTTGTCTGTAGAGATAAATGTTAAATCTTAAAGGGATATCAGTTTGACCCTCTCCCCAATCGCATGTACTATATGTGCCCATGCTTAATTAGGCCAGCCAGTTTTTACTTCAGAGCATACAGAAAGAAAATAGGGGAGAAATAAAAAAGGGTACTATCATACCAATTACAAATACTGGCTTCATTTCTTAAAACACACAGCAACATAATTAATATTTACAACTACCAGTCAACATAATTAATTAAACATCTCTACACCTTTGCAGAAAGATAGGAGTAGCTTAAGGCTAAGCTTATAATGACGACGTCAGGCTACGGTCGCTGAAAAAATCAAATTGAGATGACTTCCAGCGATCGCGACAAAGCAGTCGCGCTTACTATAAGCGCACGCAGCGGCGGCAATACATTTGTTTTGACGTCGCTGGCACTATACTGCCGGTGACGCCGACGCGACCAATGACGTCACCTGTCGCCATTGCGATAGTTGTAATTTAAGTTTAGGTGACATCACTGGCTACAAGGCTAGTGATGTCAGAAAGGGGGAGGGCAGAGGCACGGAGAAGCTCTCTGAATGGCCACAAGGGGAGACCGTTACTGAAAAAATATCAAACAGTGACTACCAGATTTTTGGTAGCGCTGTAGCTTGGTCACGTAAGCGCAGCCTTAGGCCGCGGCCATGGTTCTGGCGGGCGGGCGGAGGCGCGCTGAGGCTCAGGGAAAGCGGGTGCTTTCCCTGGCCTTAGACAGCGCGCCGTCCGGGAGCGTGTCGGCGGGCGGGCCGGTGACGTCACGGAGCTGGTGCGCCCTCATTGGGGGTGAACCGCTATTTGACCGGCCCTGCGCTCTGGCAAGCGGGAAAATTAAAAATTTCCCTAAGACCTACGCTTCCGCAAGCGCGCGGAAGCGTAGGCGAGCCCCCTACTAAAGCCGCTCTCAATGCGGCTGTAGGGGCTCAGTGCCGAGCGGAAGCGCGCCTCAGCGTGCCTCCGCCCGCAAGCACTAAACATGGATGCGGCCTTAGGGAGCAACTTTTTAGCAATTTCTAATTGGCTTTTTCAGTTGAATTAGTTTAGATTACTTATTAATAATCGTATCTATTTTATAGAACTTGAATCCAGGGCTCCCAGATCTTGAAAAATGGTCTCATTTTATGGCGCAACAGGGCGGTCAGCCTCTCCATCCTCAGCCTCATTTATTCTCCTCACAATCATATGTTTAGGGGGACTATATTGATTCTTCCAATATACTGAGATCAAACATCTTGCCGCAGTTAGAATATGGGATACCAATTTTTTAATATTATGATCGATATCCTCAATTGGCTAGGCAAGAACTATATTTAATGGGCCCAATTGTATTTTAAATGCTATTACCTCCACAAGATCCCAGATCTTGCCACATCTTTTCCAGCCATATTTAAGGTGCCAGGATAGATTAAGCTTAATCTCTTTGGGTTCAGATATCAACAAAATATAATTTCATACATATATATTTTCCATAGTTGTAGTACAAATAGATGTTTTTTGTGGCTACCTCCCTATTAGTTTCCCAGCTTTCTCTAGCGATTTTCAATATTTAGATCCTTTTCCCATTTCAACATATAATCATGGTCTGATGTCTCCCTCCTGGAACAGTTCTTGGTATACACTTGAGATAAGACCCTTTTTGATATTTCTACATCTACGGAGACTTTAAAAAATCGTAGGAAATGGAAAGACTGCACTGGGCTGAAACCTCAGAATAAAGTGTCTAATTTGTAAAAACCTATAACTCTTCTTTGGGAAGAGCATATTTGGTACTTGGTTACAGCGTGCTCATATCAGCAACGCGATGAGGAGGAATCGCATCTGGTTTATTTTCCACTCAAACGTAGGCTTCTGCTTCTCATGTTAATTGTACTCAAGCCAAATCAACGTAAAAACACAGTGCCGAGTGGAGCAATTGGAGTTATGCAGTGTAGACACGGATGTGATGTCAATTAATAACTATTAGGTGCTCGAGCCATCTAATTGCAACTATTCTTTCCTTGCAGGACTTTATAGACCTGACTTTGTCGAAGACTCAGAGGAAGACTCCGACCGTTATTCACAAAAATTATCAAATCAACCGTATTCGGCATTTTTATATGAGAAAAGTCAAATACACTCAGCAGAATTACCACGACAGATTATCACAAATTATCACCGATTTCCCAAAATTGGATGTAAGTAACGTGTGAACATGCCAAAACGTGTGAACATGCCATATTTAATCTCTTTAGAAATCAGCGGCATACATTTCCTCCATGACTAAAAAGGATGATTAGTGTAAATTCAGTTCCAAGATTGTGTTTAGATAACCTCGTTTAAGAAATACACAGGAAGTCAAAGCACTTGTCGACATTTATTTATTTTTTTGCACTTGGTCCATATAAATATTTTTTTCTGCGTCCATTTTTTGTTTATAGAATATCCCTCAAGGTTTATCAAAAAGAACAATTGAAAAAGTTCTCAAAAAGCAAACAACCTTTCCCGAATGTTCTAAATATTTGGTGCTTTTTGGAACAGAAGTTCATTCGTATAAATGAAACACCCATCACCTTTGCATCAACTAGTCTGACTCCTCAATACTTTTTACATAGGGCAGTGGTTAAACCTTTAAGAATTTCTTCTGATTTAGCAGGACTCCAGCTTAGGCAGCACTGTGTCTTAAAATAATTTTCTATAGTAGAGCAGAACTAGAAGTGTTATTTTTCAAATAAAAAGTAATCCATCTCTAACCTGTAGATCAAGGGTTCTCAAGACCCCGCAATACGTCAGGTTTTGAAGATATCCCTGCTTCAGCACAAGTGGTAGTCTTTATACACACACGTGCGTACACACATTTTAGTTTAGTCTGCAGGTTATTTCCCTGTTCCGTGTAAGAGAGCATGGTTATATGATAATACGTTGTTGAATTACGTGGCATCAAGAGAGAGTGCAGGCTTATCGGGACCAATTTGCTGCAAATGTATTCTAATTGTTACTCACAAATACTTCAGTCAAGAAACAGCCAAGAAAGCTAGCAATGGGGTTTCTAAACAGGTTTGCTTTAGTGCAGCAACGTCTCAGCCCCAGTGTGGATGTATCATAAGTTTTATTGTTAGACAATTGACATTTTTATTTTATTAATATATACTTTTCTCTTTACAGGATGTGCATCCGTTCTATGCTGATTTAATGAATGTCCTTTATGACAAAGATCACTACAAGTTGGCGTTGGGACAAATCAACATTGCCAAGAACCTAATCGTCAAGTAAGGCCGCGTTTTTACCTCCCACGTCCTTGTATCTCTCCTGCGTGTGCTGTTGAACCGTCTCTTACCTTTTGTCTTCCGCTTCCAGCGTGGCCAAGGATTACGTGCGATTGATGAAGTATGGCGACTCCTTATACCGCTGCAAGCAGTTAAAACGGGCGGCTCTGGGACGCATGTGCACAATTATCAAAAGGCAGAAGCAGAGTCTGGAATATCTGGAGCAAGGTATGTGGGGATGGTGCATCTTACGCCTCTTTGTGCCTGTCTGGTCCTTCCGTGTAATAATGATACATTGGCAGCTTGTATCCGTGTATAGATGAATTTTTTTTTTTTTTGCGTGACTATTAAAGTGTATACTTTCCTGAGTCGCTCACTCGAGTACGTAAATGTAAAATGCAGGTCCATCTTTAACTTTTCTGTCAGGATTATCTAAAAGAGAAGGACGGGCCTATGATTTTTACATGACTTTTAAGCACGAGCTATCTGTTTCATTGGCCTTCTCTAGGAGCATTTTTTAGAGAGAGCTCGGTATAGGACAAAAGGTCTTCCAAATACTGCTGAACGTGATCTATTATATTACTTTCCATCTATTTGTTTGTCCTCTGAAATCTCACATGTCAGAAGGTGAGATCAATGCGCTGACTGACGTGTGATATAAGATGGTACCTTCCAGACCCACATATAGTCGGTGTTTGGATGTCACTTGAGCATGCTCCTAATTTCTCATATCTGGCTGTTTTGTAACTTGTGTTGTTTTTCTCCACACAGTACGACAGCATCTGTCTCGTTTGCCAACTATTGATCCTAACACACGAACCCTTCTTCTGTGCGGTTATCCGAATGTTGGGAAATCTAGCTTTATAAACAAGGTTTGTTTACCTCATATAAAAATTCGATATTGAACATTTTAAAAAATCAACTGAGTTTAGCCATGTGATTTTTAAAGCAGTAAAACATGTGAAATCTTAAGTTTATTTGTAATAAATCGTTCTGTAGTATTAGATAATAGTGACCTATTTTTTTTATTTTTTATTTGTTCAACTCTTAAAAATGGCATTAAGTTTTAAAGCATCCTTTGTTTTCTATAGCAGCTTTTAACCCAACTCCCAAGCAGTGCAAGATATTTGCAACACTTTCCTGTTTGTGATAATGTGTTACCAATGTTTCCAGTTTGAGCTGTAAACTGTAACGATTGATAATGTTACCTTAGTAATATAATAATATATTGTAGCTGCTGAATTACACTGAACGATCAATTGGAACTGAAAGGCAGCCATTATGTTAGGCACACAAGCAGGATTTTTACAGATTTATAACAGGAGCACCAAACGATTGTCAGCTTAGGCAATAATGTAGAATTGTACATTGTCACATTCTTTACATATAAAAATAAGGAAAATAAAGAGGGGGAAATGTAGTATTACTGCTTTAACCTATCAATGTTCAGGCGTTATTCTAAACTAAAAGTATATGTAACATGCTAGTGTTCAAGTAATACCATAACTAAATTATTATTGTTTACATTAAAGTTTTAGTATAAGTTGGTTTTTAAGTCCCTAGCCTTTATAGCTTGCTATTTCAACAAATGAATCTCTAATGCAATTTCCAGTTCCAGAATCCCTTGTAAAGCCTGTCGCTGCTCCCTCCTCTCCTCCATACACTGCATGCATGCATACAGTACAAGCGGGGGCATCGGAGCTCACAGTGGCTCAGGGATGCAAGTAATGGCATAATGTCCTGAGCTGCGTGAAAGTCTTCACAGCGTTTTTTTTAAAATTATTTATTTCTTTTTAATCACTACATGCCGATCTTTTCAGATGCTGTTTCTTTTCTTAGTCTCATGTGCGATCTTGGATATTTCTATTAGGAAGACCGAAATGCAAGGAAATATCATTCTGCGTAGAGTTGAAATTGGATGTGCATTCAGCTGGGGGTGGGGTGACTGAATGAATGAGGAGGAGGGATTTGATTAGTTTTTTTACTATGCATTTTTGTTTTGCGCACAGAGAATAAATACTGTGTTGTGCTTCACTCTGAACGAAATGCTTCAGGTATCGTTTATCCTTTTTCCAGGTGACCAGAGCAGACGTGGAAGTGCAGCCGTACGCGTTTACCACCAAATCATTATTTGTCGGACATATGGATTACAAATATCTGCGCTGGCAGGTTGGTTTTATGCCATTTTAATATCGATGTGAAGACAGGTATAGGAAATGTGTTGCATGAACAGTTTATCCTCCCTTCACGGTGCATGGAATGAGCTTTTCTGTTTAATAGCCACCATACACATTTTTACATCACAGAGTCAGTGTGTCCCGTTGTCAGTGCTAGAGATTACAGTTTAGTCTTAAAAAGGTTGCATTTGGAAAATTAGAGAAGATTGACTGTAGGAATAATGAGAAGGCAAAATCCATATTATTTTACAATAGGAATTGGTGGTCCGGTGGAGCTTAATCGTGTTATTTTTTTTATCTCGGAGGGTGCCCCTGTTCTTGAGATATTTGCCTTTTTTATGTGCTTGTGTTTCTGGTCTGACTTGGGAAATCAATATGGCTGACATCCAAGCCTCACTCCCACGGACCAATAAGAACCTGCGACGTCATCACAGTGGAAGAGCAACCCACTGCACGTCCGTTTTCGGTATCCCAGCCTAGTTGAATCGTGATCGTTCCGGATCACTTACGGTTGCACTCTGGTGCCGCCTGACCTCGGCACTGTAAAAGTTCAAATTGGGAAGAAGGGGTTGCACTTTTTGAAGGGGCCATCGTACCCAGCAGATAAAAAAAACCACACACACACAGATATATATATATATATATATATATATATATTATAATGCGCACTGCGCCCTGACAGCGATTACATAAAGAAAGATGTGAAAGTGTAAAGATAAAAGGATAGGGCACGTGGCTACCCTGGTAACATGAAATGCTTAAAATGCTTGTCTGAATTTCTGTCACACAGATTGATCCTATTAAATATATCACTTCGTTAGCGCATTTGTGTTGAGGAAACAGCTTTGCTGCCACAGTGACTCTGCATCACAGTGCAGTTTAGGGAAGGGGTTTAATTGATCAGTGCGCTGATCAGGTGACACTTGTGCACTGCAGGTAGTGGACACACCTGGTATCCTGGATCACCCCCTGGAAGAGCGGAATACTATAGAGATGCAGGCGATCACTGCCCTCGCTCACCTCCGTGCTGCCGTCTTGTTCGTGATGGACATATCTGAACAGTGTGGCCACACCTTAGAGGAGCAGCTCGAACTCTTCAACAACATCCGCCCTCTATTTTCCAACAAAGTAAGTAGCCCCTGAAAACACGAGGGAGAAATCTCCTCTGGTAACCATGAAACAAAATAAAATGTTGCCTTTCTCTTTTGTCTCCTTTCCTAAACCAGCCTCTGATTGTTGTCGCGAATAAATGTGATGTCAAGAGGGTTTCTGAACTTCCTGAAGAACAGCAGGTAAGTCCTTTATGTCTACAAATAAAGAATATTTTACTTCTAATTCTAGATGGCACGGTTTTAGCCGACTCCCTTCAATTGTGGCACTGTTTTGGTGTGATGAGTCTGCAATAAGACCAATAAATACAGTCTTCGTGTAAGAGACCTACAGGAGTCGCAGGTTTCTTTAACTTGCTGCCCATGAGCCAATTCTGTCCCCAAAATACTTTGGATGGGCCTTTGTACTGTCTGCTTCTGCTCATTTTAATTTCACTTCAAGCAATTACATGTTGGTTTTTATTTTGTTTTTGTTTTTTATACACACACAAACTCACTAAAGTTATGGTAATACTTCAACATTTGTACCATATATTTCTATGGCATATTGTAAATCTTTTCAGCTATGTACAAAAGTATGTTCCAATACACTTCTGGCACTGCAAATTGTAAAAAAAAAATGTACATTATACATGTATGTATATATCTATCACAGGGAAGTATCTCTGGTATCAGGGGGTCCCAAAGCTGAATTGTATGGGGCGTAGCACCGGAAACCCCGATTCAATACTGTGTTTAAAAAAAAACAGCACGGATAGTGCTTTTAAACAGTGTCCCTGTTGGAAAATGTTATGTTCAAAGTAGCACAGGGCAGCCCTGAGTTTTAAATGAAACGTTAAGAGCACAGTTGCTGTGTCTTGCTGCCTGTAGCTTCTCTGCGATGTGATTTGCATTTTCGCCACAGAAAGTAACCAGGCGTTCTCTTTACTTCTCAGAAAATATTCCAGGACTTGGAAAAGGAAGAGCTGCCTGTAATCGAGACGAGCACACTCACCGACGAAGGAGTGATTCAAGTCAAAACCGAGGTCTGTCCACCTCTGAATTCTCCTGTAACACAATCACAGTGAATACGTTTGCAGTTCTAGATTTATTTATTTATTCCTTTTATAACATTAGGCCTGTGACCGACTTTTGGCTCATCGCGTTGAAACCAAAATGCGAGGCAACAAGGTTAATGATGTACTGAACAGGCTGCACTTAGCTGTGCCAGCCAAGAGAGATGAGAAGGTCAGTTTTATCTTCTTGATGTTCATGTTCTCTCAGTAAGTTAGAAGCCGCGTGGCCTGTGTGTGTGTGCGTGGCCTGTGTGTGTGTGCGTGGCCTGTGTGTGTGTGCGTGGCCTGTGTGTGTGTGCGTGGCCTGTGTGTGTGTGCGTGGCCTGTGTGTGTGTGCGTGGCCTGTGTGTGTGTGCGTGGCCTGTGTGTGTGTGCGTGGCCTGTGTGTGTGTGCGTGGCCTGTGTGTGTGTGCGTGGCCTGTGTGTGTGCGTGGCCTGTGTGTGGCCTGTGTGTGTGTGTGTTGACGCCTGTGTTCATGTCAGTGGGGCCTGCTTTGTAATTTGCTGGGGTTTTTTTTGAAGCTAGGTTACCCCTAGCAGTGTGGCATGTTGGTCCTTCACTGACCATTTTCAGCCATGACATGATGAGACGCACTGAATGCTGGGAAACTGGAAGCATAGTGTATAACGCAGAATTAGTGCTCTCTTTATGCATTCCCAATCTTTTGAGCATAAAGAAAAGTGAGAACTTTTCTTTGAGAGGAGCATTTTGCTCGGTGTGTTTGTGGTTCGAGATCCGGTTTGGCTGTACAACTATGCTTAAAAATGGACTTATGCAAAAAGTTACGCAGTTAGGTCTGTGGCTTTTATGCAAAATAATTTTGACAAATATACAATAACATTCTAAAAATGGGGACACAAGTACGACCATGCTATTTGCCTTTGTGCGGAGTACATGTAACCTGCAGTGAGAATCATTGCACACGCAGAATAACTTTTAGGTACTTGTGTCCGGTATCCTTAAGGCCGTCAGTGCCCTGTAATGCACATTAATATTTACTACAAAAAAAAGTAAGGTGATATAACACTGGCCAGTGATAATACTTCATTAATGCACACATCTGTGTTAGGATGTGCTCATTAGAGTGAAGGTTGTATTTCTGGATTAATGCTTGACTGGCCTTTTTCATAGTGAAACGTAGACATTTTCTATACATTGCCTGCTTTGATGTTGGTTATGTCTTTTAGGAGAGGCCGGCTTTTATACCTGAAGGTGCGTTGACAAGAAAGAAACGCATGGAAACGGATGCTCCTAAAAGGAGACTGGTGAGTTTTGTGTGTGTGTGTGTGTGTGTGTGTGTGCGCGCACGCACTTTGAGGAACAATGTCATGATCTAGAAATCATGCCTGACAAATACTCACATGCTACATATTTCTTCACAGGAGAAGGATCTTGAAATTGAAATGGGTGATGATTATATCTTGGATCTGCAGAGTAAGTATTGTATTCAGTGTTGTGTGAATACATACTGTATAATGATTCCTCTGAGCACTTGCGTGCTCATTCCTCCTGTACATTTTCTTACAACTGTGAGAAAAATCGTTAGATGTTTGTCCAAATATATCTATTCTTGTCTTGAGGAAACCCTTTTTTTTGGGGGGGGGAGGGGATGCACAATGGCAGAAATGAAACCCTCCCTGTGTAGACAAACAGTTTTTTTTTTTTTTTTAAATAATAATAACTTGCCTTTTAAGCTACACTAACTATTTTTTTAAGTGTTTCTTATGTTAGTATTTTACATCTTTATGTAGGTAACAGGTATAATATAGTAGTAAAATAAAAATACTTAAGAACTATTTCTTATCAGAACTGAATAATATGTTCTCAATATATATTCATATGTAGAAATGCTGTCCGGTTAAAGTTTTTCTTTTACAGCTAAGAGCAAAGAAAGGTCACCTTTTATGAAACCTGTATTTTCATCACTTTCCTCTAAAAGCTACCGGGGGGGGGGGGGGGGGGGAATTTTTTTAAGCCCTGGGTCAATTTAATCAGTCGTATTTTGCTGATCTGCGGATCAGAATAACGTCTCCTGAGATGTGGGTTTTCAAAAGCAAGTGCTGATCATCCATAAATGTGTATTTGTACTAATATACCTGAATAACAAAGGGATAGACACGCACATGGTCTTTTATTGGCCCAACCTTTCGGCTACCCTCTGGAGCGTTTATCAAGAGCTTGCACCTTTATCAAGGCTCCATCGGGGGGACGAAACATTGGGCTGATAAAATGTTTGCATATTTTTGGTGTTCCTATCCTTTTGTCATTTTTGTACAGTAGCTTATAGCTACTTTTATAGCAGCACCTGCTCCGGCAGCCTGGTCTATACTATTTAAGTGTGTGCCCCAATCCCTGCACATTGTTACTAATATATACCTATATTTATATTAATTTTTTTGAAGAATACTGGGAACTAATGAATCCATCTGAAAGATACGACATCGTACCAGAGGTCTGGGAGGGTCATAATATTGCTGATTATATTGATCCAGACATCATGAAGGTAAGAAAGGGAAATAATTCCCACGAACTGCTGCTCCAGAGTGTGCTAAGGGTAACCAAACGATGATTATAATGTTCATGAGGTGAACATCATCCGGATAGCCAAGTAATGGAACAGATATGAGCCAAAGTCAATAAGACTCTATAGGGTTGGAGAAAAACACTTGCATTTTATCCAGAGGGGATGTCAATGAAAAGCCACAAAGTGGCAAGCATAGATCCCCACACAACATACGAGTAATCTCCTGGAGTTAGACTTCTGAAAACGTGTCCGTTCGTGTGTCCGTGCTTGTGCGTGTTCGCGTCCACGTGTCTGTGTGTGTGTGTGCGTCTGTCTGGAGGTAGCGGCTCCCTGCTTGCAGTTGAGAACCGGAAGTAGAATCCCACAGAGGGGAAGGTAAGTGATGCTCTGCTGGCAAAATGGAGACGGAGAAATGAATATCGGGGGAATTGTGTTTCACAAATGTACAGCTTGTAAAAACATATATTTACCACAGGTTAGCATTAAACGTGGTTAAAAACATGAATGTTCCCAAAAATGAGCAACAAACTACAGTGCATTTGCTTTCATTCAAAGATGTATACCTATGTCGGGGGTGGCCAACTCCAGTTCAAGGGCCACCAACAGGTCAGGTTTTTAGGCTATCCCTGCTTCAGAACAGGTGGCTCAGTCAGCGATTCAACTACTGATTGAGCCACCTGTGCTGAAGCAGGGATAGCCTGAAAACCTGACTTGGTGGTGGCCCTTGAGAACTGGAGTTGGCCACCCCTGACCTATGTAGTCTTGGTATAAATGTTGCAGTTTTTCTGCAGGGTGTTTGAGTATGAGGTTTTATCTGCAGCATTTGACTGACGGCAAACTGATCTGTGCTACCTTTTTGTTGTTGTTTAAGAAACTGGAAGAATTGGAGAAGGAGGAAGAGCTGAAGGAAACTGCCGGGGAATACGATAGTGATTCTGAGAGTGAGGATGAGGAAATGATGGATATCCGAAAGCTGGCCATGCAGATCCGGGAGAAGAAAAAACTGAAGATCCTGGCGTCCAAGGAAAAAGATGTACACAAACCGAGGCTGCCACGAACTGCGAAAAAGGCAAGTGTTTGGCTACAGAGACAAATCTACTTACTCAGTACCACAAAAATGTTTAACGCCGAACATAATGTACGTATTATACTAACTGTAATGGTGTTTGCATGACAGGTTCAGCGTAAGACTTTAGAGACGGAGATGAGTTCTCTTGGACTTGACATGGCTGAGAAGGATGAGGTAAGATCCTTTGTTACCACCACAGTGCGCTCGTTGTTTTATAAAAGGATAGTTTCTTTTTTTGTCTCCATCCCTACAACCGTTCTGTCCTTGTGACTGCGCCCAACGCCCACAAAGGCTCATTCAAATAAGTGAGAGATGGTTGGCCTAGAGCAGTGGTTTCCAACCTTTTTTTGGTTAAGGAACCCTATGTGAAATTTCTGAGGCACCCCAACCCTCTCTAATAGCGCGTCTGAGCTCTCTAATAGCGCGTCTGAGATCAGATGCATTGTAAGGAACCCCAACCCTCTCTAATAGCGCGTCTGAGATCAGATGCATTGTAAGAAATCCCAACCCTCTCTAATAGCGCGTCTGAGATCAGATGCATTGTAAGGAACCCCAACCCTCTCTAATAGCGCGTCTGAGATCAGATGCATTGTAAGGAACCCCAACCCTCTCTAATAGCGTATCTGAGATCAGATGCATTGTAAGGAACCCCAACCCTCTCTAATAGCGCGTCTGAGATCAGATGCATTGTAAGGAACCCCAACCCTCTCTAATAGCGTATCTGAGATCAGATGCATTGTAAGGAATCCCAACCCTCTCTAATAGCGCGTCTGAGATCAGATGCATTGTAAGGAACCCCAACCCTCTCTAATAGCGCGTCTGAGATCAGATGCATTGTAAGGAACCCCAACCCTCTCTAATAGCGCGTCTGAGATCAGATGCATTGTAAGGAACCCCAACCCTCTCTAATAGCGTATCTGAGATCAGATGCATTGTAAGGAACCCCAACCCTCTCTAATAGCGCGTCTGAGATCAGATGCATTGTAAGGAACCCCAACCCTCTCTAATAGCGCGTCTGAGATCAGATGCATTGTAAGGAACCCCAACCCTCTCTAATAGTGCGTCTGAGATCAGATGCATTGTAAGGAACCCCAACCCTCTCTAATAGCGCGTCTGAGATCAGATGCATTGTAAGGAACCCCAACCCTCTGTAATAGCGTGTCTGAGATCAGATGCATTGTAAGGAACCCCAACCCTCTCTAATAGCGCGTCTGAGATCAGATGCATTGTGAGGGACCCCAACCCTCTCTAATAGCGCGTCTGAGATCAGATGCATTGTAAGGAACCCCAACCCTCTGTAATAGCGTGTCTGAGATCAGATGCATTGTAAGGAACCCCAACCCTCTCTAATAGCGCGTCTGAGATCAGATGCATTGTAAGGAACCCCAACCCTCTCTAATAGTGCGTCTGAGATCAGATGCATTGTAAGGAACCCCAACCCTCTCTAATAGCGAGTCTGAGATCAGATGCATTGTAAGGAACCCCAACCCTCTGTAATAGCGCGTCTGAGATCAGATGCATTGTAAGGAACCCCAACCCTCTCTAATAGCGCGTCTGAGATCAGATGCATTGTAAGGAACCCCAACCATCTCTAATAGCGCGTCTGAGATCAGATGCATTGTAAGGAACCCCAACCCTCTCTAATAGCGAGTCTGAGATCAGATGCATTGTAAGGAACCCCAACCCTCTGTAATAGCGCGTCTGAGATCAGATGCATTGTAAGGAACCCCAACCCTCTCTAATAGCGTGTCTGAGATCAGATGCATTGTAAGGAACCCCAACCCTCTGTAATAGCGCGTCTGAGATCAGATGCATTGTAAGGAACCCCAACCCTCTGTAATAGCGCGTCTGAGATCAGATGCATTGTAAGGAACCCCAACCCTCACTAATAGCGCGTCTGAGATCAGATGCATTTTAAATTCTTCTGTATTTGGTACAACTTTAAAATGACCTAAAAATTACAAGGGATGCTCGGGGAAACCTTTGTTGAAAAACACCGGCCTAGAGATTGCTCTTGTCTATCTGTAATGACAAATTAAATTGAATAAATGAAAATGGTTACAATGAATGTGGGATCTAAAAGCTGAATGCCCCCCCCCCCCCCCCCAACAAAAGTAATCTGGGTAAAGAACATGCTTTGTACAATATACTGTATATGACGTCTAACATGATTTTGGTGATCCTCAGGCGCACTACGCAGTGCAGGCAAGATCTAGAAGTGTGCAAAGAAAGCGCAAGCGTGATGAATCTGAACCACCCACATCTGTTACTCGCAGCCGCAGTAATTCCCGAGCCTCCCGAGATGTGTCTGGACTTCGTGATGTAAAGGTTTGTATATTTAATTTTGTCAGCTTGCAGATGCAGACATCAGCATGTGTTTCTGGGCACACGACACGTTCCTGTATTGAATAATGTCAGTATCTTTGATGGTATTGAATGTCTCCCAAATCATCCTACCAAGTTTGGTTAAACGGCTCTAGATGGTTTGAGTTGTTTTCTTTCTGACAGCAGTAAAACAGCCGGTTGTTCACTAAGCAAAGGCCGATATTCTCAGAATTGCATGACAGTCACGAGAAAGTTGCTTTAAAACAGGCTATTTTTCATAACAAAATAAAATAATTCCCCAGACGTGAGGAAGGTGAATTAGAACAATGAAAATAAGGAAATCAATTCAAATGGCGTTTTGTATCTAATGATGGCAGGACAATGTCAGTGGAATTGCAGAACTGAAACTGTGGTGGCTGCACTAAGTTGGGTTTAAGAAGTACTATTTCAGCACTGCAGGGGTTAAAGAAGCTCCCTTGTGTTGATAACATAGACATTTTCAGTAACCTTTCCTCTCTCCTGTTAAACAGATGGTAAAGAAGGCTAAGATTATCATGAAGAATTCCCAGAAGAAAATGAATCGCATGGGCAAGAAAGGAGAGGCTGACAGACACGTCTTCGATCTAAAGCCCAAACATTTACTCGCCGGCAAAAGGAAATCTGGAAAAACTGACAGGAGATAAAGTTTTCACAAGCAAGAATAAGACCAGAATTCAATCTGCAGCATCAAAGAACCTTGTATACAAATAGTAAGGCCATTAAAAGATGCTATGCACTCAGCTGAGACCGCCTTCAGCATATGGCCCACTGTTTGTAATTGTGGAATTTGCAAGGTGAAGAAAGGGAACTAATGCAAAGAATGTCTTTCTGAGACCTATTCAAGTTAATTTTCAGAGAAGCAGGGGCTCTTGACACTCCAGTCCTCGAGGGCCACCAACAGGTCAGGTTTTCAGGATATTCCTGCGTCGGCACAGGTGGTTCAAAGACTTGGCCACCTGTGCTGAAGCAGGGATATCCTGAAAACCTGAGCCTGTTGGTGGCCCTCGGACTGGAGTGTCGAGAACCTCTGCAGTAAAGGAATTGTCTGGTAAAACATCATTGCAAACCTGTGATTTGTAAGATCTAGATAGACCTGTTAATCACGTTTTAACAACCTTGAATAGTTCATGAAAAGGATGTTCTTTGCATTTGTCTCTGTTCAGCGTGCAAATGGCAAAAGTGCCTCCCAAAAATATATTGAAAATGACTAAAGGTCCCTTTTATTTAACTGCAACCTTGGAGATGGGATGTTGTATGGTACAATGCCAGAAGCGTAAGATGCCAGGACGTAAGTTCACTTAGTTGAATTTATTATTGAAAGATGCCTGAAGTAATAAATATGCAACATTTGTCCATATTTATTAAATATATACTTATTCTTAAATGTGCGCTGTACCTTTTTTTTTTTTTTTTTTGAAGCACAGCTGGGTTCTTTGATTTGGGATCTGAGTTTAGGTGGGACAGACGGGGCAGATATAACTGGCCGAGATTAATCCCATGCCCCTAGCACAGCTCCCTTTGTATTTCTTTACTTTAGTAGTTAACGACGAAGTCCCTAGATATGGGTTTGGAAATCCCCAACGGGTGCAAGCTCACCGTTATTTGGGTCAAAAAGGAAATGGTATACTTGCTATTGTAGCGCTAAAACATTGTTAAAAACACCACACACTTTCTACTGAATTAATGTCTTTATTTATATAAAAATATAGCTAAAGCTCCCTCCAGCACTCACTGACTATAGAAAAAAGATGAAAAACTGGTTAAATGCCAAATGAAAACACAATTTAATGCAAGCACAAGATAACTCCAAATGGAGTGATGATGACACAAGCGGGTATAGGGATCCTACTAGTACAGTGGAAAGTGTAAAGATTCTAGCAGGGGCCTCCTTCCCCCAGACTGCAAGAGCTACCAGCCCATTTCCCTGATCAATTCAGATGTTAAAATCTTTTCCAAACTTATAGGAAACAGGATGGGTAGCGTCCTTCCTGAGTTAGTCCACTCGGATCAGGTAGGGTTTATCGAAGGCAGGCAGGCGGCGGACAATACCAGGAGGATTATAGATTTGATTGATCTGGCCAAACAAAAAAACATCCAGTCCATGGTATTAAGTCTAGATGCAGAAAAAGCCTTCGATAGGATAGACTGGCCCTATTTAAAAGAGACATTGAAGGCATTTGGATTCCAGGGACGCCTGTTAAATGCCATACTAGTGTTGTATGAGGGCCTGACGGCAAGGGTACGACACCAGGGCTTCCCTTCGGAACAATTTGGCATCCGTAGCGGAACAATACAGGGTTGCCCGTTGTCCCCCTTGCTGTTCGCACTCTGTATTGAGCCCCTAGCAGCACACATTAGACGAAGCCCTGATAAAGAAGGAATAACAGTTGGAGATCAGACACATAAGGTGGCACTGTACACTGATGTGATTTTTAACACTGTCAAGGCCCCTCACATCTCTTCCCAACGTTTTTGCGATCCTAGGAAAGTTCAACCAAATCTCGGGTTTCAAAATTAATCAGACAAAATCGGAAGCTCTCAATATAAACTTACCCAAAGAAATGGAAAAATTAATAGAAATAAACTTTAATTTCAAATGGCAAGCCTCCACTATCAAATATTTAGGGGTATACCTCACCAGGGAGTACAAAACATTGTACAAAGCAAATTACCCAAAATTAATTAGGACATTGGGGGAGGATCTCAGGACATGAACGAGGGGCGGCATATCATGGATTGGCAGGATGCATAGCGTGAAAATGAACCTCCTCCTAAAGATGTTATATCTTTTCCAGAGCCTGCCAATACCTTTAGTGAGATCCAACATCCACTCCCTACAGTCTAACATTATGAAATTGAGAAAAGCGTAAATAAAAAACACAGTCTGAGGTTATTTTGAAACAGAATAACACGTGAATTTATTCAAGTCAAGTGCACAACGGAGACAGCTTCAAAACAAAAGCGCTCTCCCAATAACACGGTATGCCATATATTTATACCCTAAAACCTAAAGCTCCACCCCTTTATGGGGGGGCTTGCACGTCACTAAATATTACCTCATTTTGTAGTACATAACAATACTAAAGCTGATGTCATTTTGTAATACATAACAATACTGGATAACTGTCTGTCAGCTAAAAATCATTATGGGGTTAAATGTGATGTCAGTTCTGCCACTTGGCACACTGTGTGAGAAACAGTTTATCTTAGACTACTAACGAGGCTTTCTCATAATATCTAGCCTGTTTACACTTTTAATTTGAAGCTGATTGGATGAGGAAGGGTCAATAAATTCAACTAAGAGCAAAAACATTCCATTCTCTGCTTCACACATTTGTTTATACAGAAATGAAACACAGAAATTAAGACTCAGAGACAAGACAAGATGGCGGATTGAAATATTCACACAAAATGACTTCATCCTAAATGCTGTTATGTTGTTATGCCAGACCCCCTAATGTCTCAACTTCGTCAAAATTCATTTGGAATAAAAAAAGCCCACGGATTGCAAAAGGTATCTTAAAGAAGCCTACTTCAAAAGGGGGACTAGCGGTACCTTGCTTGTTAGCTTATTATAAAGCGGCACAAGTAAGCCAAATTATCCAGTGGCACGCAGATCCGAACAAGCGGAGATGGGTGGAACTAGAGAAAAGCTGCGGTGATCCTGTTGATCTGCATAATTTGATCTGGCTCCCTAAGGGAAGTTTCAACAACATGGGTGTGCCGCTACAGGCCATGGCCAATTCCTTGAAGGTTTGGGAGGCTACTAAAAATAGTTATAACCTCACTTCCAAACACTCCCTAATGACTCCGATAGTCGGCAACCCGGACTTCGCTCCAGGAATGAATAGAAGTAATTTGCTAATTTGGGCACAGGCAGGTATCACAAGACTAAAGGATCTGGAGGGGAGAAAATATATAAAAACCTTTGAGCAAATTAAATCCACAAAGGATATCCCAAACAAGGAACTCTTTAGATACCTCCAGATCCGAGACTTTTATAACAAATTCCCAATTAGACCAGCAAGAACAAATTTTGAGCAGCTATGTTCTAGAGATACGGACACGCAGGGACTAACTTCTAGAATGTACAAGGAAGTGATCTGTCCTGAGACTCCGACGACTACAAGACTCAGTTACATCAGACAGTGGGAGACAGATTTAGGGGAGACAATAGAGGACGAGGAATGGGACAGGATCCTGCAGGCAGCAGCGAAAAAGTTAAATTTGCACCACGTTAAAGGAGAACGCATATAAAGTCCTAATGCGTTGGTACTATACCCCAGTAAAATTATCTAAATTTGTCAAAGGATACTCCCCCCTTGCGGATCTACAACACATGCTGTGGTCTTGCACGAAGGTGTGTCCGATTTGGGAACAAATTAGAGATTGGATACAGAGGATACTCAGTTTAGAGATCCCCCTGAATCCGTGGCTGTTCCTATTGGGCAGACGGATCCAGGGTCTGTCAAATGCGTCGCACAAATTAATCGCGCACTTTGCAACAGCCACCAGGTGTGAGATAGCAGCACTGTGGAAACAATCGGATTTACCAGTAATACCCAAAATCAGAAACAGAATTTGGCATGTCTGCCGGACGGAACTGTTAACGAGTTTGGTCAATGACACCGGCCCAAATTTCCTCAAAGTCTGGACGCCTTGGCTGGCCCAGACAGACATCCCGGGGATAAGCATACCCGCAATCCTACATTGATAGATACAGGTGCGTTCTCCTTTGAAACTGCAGGATCCGCGACCACATAGAAACGGACGTTTAGATTAGAAGTCAGTCAAGATCCAGATGAGCAGGGGAAGAAGCCAAGAGTTCGAAACGATGGACACAAAGGTGGCGGCCCAATATTCCCCCCTCCCCCCCACCTATCCCTTCCTCCCTGTCTGTCTATTGTCTTGTCCGTCTAGTGAGTCGTGTCTGGGGATTGTATGTTACCTTCAGTTGGTGTCATATACATGTTAGGTGTTGTTAAAAGATACGGGTTGCAGCTGATTACTGAGATAATTGTTGCTGATACAATGTATGCATGAAAAACCCAATAAAAGTAAAGTTGAAAGAAAAAAAAGCAAATTGGTCTCAGTAAAAATATATGCACCTGGATTGAAAACTGGTTGAAGGATAGACAAGAGGGTTGTCATAAATGGAACTTTTTTATGTTGGCTAAGGTCGTGAGTGGAGTACCTCAGGGATCGGTACTGGGACCACTGCTTTGTAACTTGGTTATTAATGACCTTGCAGTTGGCATCGAGAGGAAAGTCTCCATCTTTGCTGAAGATACTAAATTGTGTAAGGTAGTAGAATCAGAGCAAGATGTAATTTCTCTCCAGAAGGACTTGGAGAGACTGGAAACTTGGGCACGTAAATGGCAGATGAGGTTTAATACAGATAAATGTAAGGTTATGCATTTGGGAAGCAAGAATAAACAGGGGACATACAAATTAAACAGGATTTAGGAGTGCTTGCAGACAGCAGGCTTGTCAATAGTGCCCAAAGTCATGCAGTAGCGGCAAACAAAATCTTATCTTGCATTAAACGGGGAATGAATGGAAGTAAACTTAATTATGCCCCTTTTCAAAGCCTTAGTAAGACCTTGAATATGGAATACAATTTTGGGCACCACTCCTTAGAAAAGACATTCTGGAACTAGAGAGAGTGCAGAGAAGAGATACCAAATTAATAAAGGGGATGGATAATTAACTTATGATGAGAGGCTAGCTAAATTAGATTTATTTACATTAGAAAAGAGGCATCTAAGAGGGGATATGATAATTATATAAATACTGTATATTCGGGGACAGTACAAGGAGCTTTTAAAAGAACTATTCATCCCAAGGGCAGTACAAAGGACACGGGGTCATCCCTTTAGGTTGGTGGAAAGGAGATTTCACCAGCAACAAAGGAAAGGTTCTTTACAGTAAGGGCAGTTAAAATGTGGAATTCATTACCCATGGAGACTGTGATGGCAGATACAATAGATTTGTTCAAAAAAATGTTTGGACATAATTTTAGAATGGAAAGATATACAGGGATATACCAACTAAGTAAACATGGGAAGGATCTTGATCCAGGGAATAATCCGATTGCCAATTCTTGGAGTCAGGAAGGAATTTATTTTTCCCCTTATGAGAGATCATTGGATGATATAACACTGGGGTTTTTTGTTTGCCTTCCTCTGGATCAATAAGGAAGTATAGATACTTTATCCTATATCTGTTGTCTAAATTTAGCATAGGTTGAACTTGATGGACGTACGTCTTTTTTCAACCTCATCAACTATGTAACTGTCCTATATTAGGTTACTCCACTGCTAGAATAATAGTGGTGTGAGACATAATAGGAACTTTTACATATCAGAAACTCTGCCAACCAAATAAGGGCAGGAGATATAAAAGGGACGCAATTCACGTAATAAATACTATATACTATTAGGAGAGTATAGCAATATACCTATACGCAGATCCTATGGGAGCATATATTCAAACGCCCCCAACGTGTACCTTATAAGTATGTCATTTCGAATACTATATCTCTGGCGCCCCGCACATAACCCCAAAGTATAAAAAGGATATATACAACCAGGATCAGTTGCTGGATCTGATGTTGGGATGTGCTCCAAACGAAGTGGATTCATATATAAATAAAAACAAATTAAAGACATATAGTGTAATATTGTCAGATACATGCAAAACTAAAATAATGTGCTAATAACAGATGATAATCAGAAACACATGACAGGACTAGACAAAGAGCTGAGCGAAAACAACAGGTAAAATAAAAATCACATTTAATATTAGAAACAATGATTGGACATAACCATATTAAAATAAAGAATTAGGGTCCGCTGGTATGCTGCTGCTAGGGCTGAAGTGACCACTTACCAGACATAAAGTGGTAGTGCGCAGTGGATAATTTAGAGAGTATCCCCTCTCGTGCAGAATGGTCGGCTCGTGGTGTCTCTCCTGTGCGGCAGATGTTTCGTCTTTCAACTTTCCCTTCCGGGTTGATCGCCCCTCTTGGTCTTGTGAACACAGACCTCAGTGCGCAGACAGCTCGGGGGTAGAAAGAATTGTAGTCGCAGATTCGCCAGACAGGATCCAACCAGGCATGTAGATAGCAGTAGCAGATTCGCCGCGTTCTGATTGCCAAGTGGCGTAAGTGGTATAATTCCGTCGGTTGTGGTCACAAAAGTGAGCAGCAGGGCCAGCAGTTCCCACCCTACGCGTTTCGGAAGTAAAACTTCCTTCCTCAGGGGTAAAAGATTAATAATCCAGTCCCTATGAGTCCATACATTTATAGTCCAGGTTTAAAGGTACAGTGTACCTGTTGGTTGTTCTGACATGCGCAATGATGATTTAAAGCGCTGTTAGATGTCTCAGCTCTTACATATAAACAAAAACCAAAAAGAAAACATAAGAATATAAATAAGAGTTTAAATAACAAATATTTAGCAATAATAGCATATATATTGGTTATGGCAAGCCATATATTTAAAATAACTAAATCCTATAATGATATGGCATGTGCGACACGCCAGCCGTTAAATTAATTTATGTGTATTGTGAACATAGGTGTAAATTGTGCAAAGTGTGTGTGTGTAATAATATAATGGAAAGTGCTAATAGTCTTATCTTGCATCAAACGGGCAATGGATGGAAGGGAAGTAAATATAATTATGCCCCTTTACAAAGCATTAGTAAGACCACACCTTGAATATGGAGTACAATTTTGGGCACCAATCCTAAGAAAAGACATTATGGAACTAGAGAGAGTGCAGAGAAGAGCCACCAAATTAATAAAGGGGATGGACATTCTAAATTATGAGGAGAGGCTAGCTAAATTAGATTTATTTACATTAGAAAAGAGGCGTCTAAGAGGGGATATGATAACTATATACAAATATATTCAGGGACAATACAAGGAGCTTTCAAAAGAACTATTCATCCCACGGGTAGTACAAAGGACTCGGGGCCATCCCTTAAGGTTGGGGGAAAGGAAATTTCCCCAGCAACAAAGGAAAGGGTTCTTTACCGTAAGGGCAGTTAAAATGTGGAATTCATTACCCATGGAGACTGTGATGGCAGATACAATAGATTTGTTCAAAAAAAAGTTGGACATCTTTTTAGATGGGAAAGGTATACAGGGATATACCAAATAAGTATACATGGGAAGGATGTTGATCCAGGGATTAATCCGATTGCCAATTCTTGGAGTCAAGAAGGAATTAATTTTTCCCCTTAATGGGGTTTTTTGTTTGCCTTCCTCTGGATCAATAAGTAAGTATAGATATAGGATAAAGTATCTGTTGTCTAAATTTAGCATAGGTTGAACTTGATGGACCTATGTCTTTTTTCAACCTCATCTACTATGTAACTATGTAATTATATGTCCAATCATTGTTTCTAATATTAAATGTGATTTTTATTTTACCTGTTGTTTTCTCTCAGCTCTTTGTCTAGTCCTGTCATGTGTTTCTGATTATCATGTTATTAGCACATTATTTTAGTTTTGCATGTATCTGACAATATTGCACTATATGTCTTTATTTGTTTTTATTTATATATGAATCCACTTCGTTTGGAGCACATCCCAACATCAGATCCAGCAACTGATCCTGATTGTATATATCCTTTTTATACTTTGGGGTTATGTGCGGGGCGCCAGAGATATAGTATTCGAAATCACGTGTTGTTTCTCTGACCTGGGGGTCAGTGTTATATCATAGGCAGCCGCCATTCTTTACTTATTATTTTACACAGTATTTTAGACTTGAGTATAACACAATTTGAATTTTAGCGCTAACTTTTTCTGTTTTTCTTGTTTTATAATTATGTCAATCATTTCACCCTGTCATTTTAAATATTGAGTTTAATAAATTATTGTAGTACTACAATTTATACACTACGTAAAGGGGTTATTTATAATCAATTTTTCATACTGTACAATCAGTACCAGTCTAGTCTGTTTTTATGCTACAACTCATATCTTTACCTATAGGCGAGTGCACCGTTAAGGGATTACTTGGGGAGATTGTCGCCAGTCTTGCAGCAATCACCCTACTCTTTTCTTCTTAGTCTGTAAAATTAAGTGATTTATTCCCTCGATAGATGAGTAAATGCTTCCTCTTTATCTAAAGTTTAACAAAATGCATGTTTATATTTTCTCTATAATCATAAATCCTACCATTATTTATCAAATAATTAGGCACTCCTTTCCATGTATTGTTGTGTAAGATGGCACACATTGATAACATGCATCAAATGCCAATACAAACAAAATTCCCACCTCATGTCAGACAAGATGGTACACATTAATACTATCTATTGCATGTGTGCATTCTTGTCAACAAACCCCTCTTAGTACTAATTGAATCTCTTGAACATAACTCCCATACAATGGTGGGGTAGATGTATATTTTAAGATAATTGTGATCTCTGTACACTCCATGCTATTCTGGACAAGAAAATTGTTAACGCCACCTCTAGTTTCCATGATTAACAGAGGGCTTCCTTCCCCATAACACTTTAAATACTTCAAGATTGTTGGATAGATCCTCTGCATCATTGGTAGCAACTCATCGAGCTTTATGGGCTGAAATCTTAGCATGCAGATATCGCAACCAATGAGCCGATTCCCATTTCTTTCTTGGGGTATTTATTATTTGGTCCAGAATTAAAAGCCATGATACTGAAGACTAACAGAACAGGGGTTGTTTTTTCCCCACAAGACCCGAGGCAAAAATACTCAGTTCATCCAGAAGGACAAAGCATTCTTTTTGAGATAGGAGTTTACAAAGGAACTCGCTTTCGAGACAGACAATGCATCATCCATGCAGAAACTGGACAGGTACTTGTTCTTTTGAAAGGGTAATCTTTCTGAAAGTCAGGAGGACCCGTCTTGGGGTGCTAACAGAAGCCTAATGGCATACCAGAAGTGGGTCCAAATTACAAAAGATGGCTGGATACTGCAGATACTCTATAGAATTCAAGACCCAACCTCCATTAAGGATATTTCAGCCATTAAAAAAAGGACACAGGCCCCTCAAAGATTAATTTCAAGTCTAAGGCTGGGAATTTGGTGCAGGCGTCGCCAAGTGCGCGCCCCCCCCGGCAAGCACTTTGCTGTATTTTGCTATGGGAGCTACCCCTGTGCCTGCGCACCTGCTGGCAAAGTAGCGCGTTGAAGCGGCAGCGTTCTCAGCATAAAAGAAAATCTGTGTTTTCAGGCAGCTGCCGCATGGTCAGCACACGTGAGCTGGTTCAGCCAATGTGTGTGAACCAGCTTTGTGACGCATCCACGTCTACAATCTCCTGCGGCCAAGTTCACAAATTGCTTGGGTTACACAAGTGCGCGTGACCGTGCCGGCGCCATAATCCCAGCCTAATGCAAGAGAGGGTAAGTACCATCAACTCAACAAGGTTGGGGGTTTTATTTAAACTTTTCTTTGGTATTAAAAAACGATTCTATTCAGTCCTAGGTTGCTCAAAGAGTCAGTCATCTACAACACTACAAGATGACGCAAGAAGGCAGATTTTGTAGCTATTGGAGATCTTGGAATGCAGACCTGCAGATTCAAATCTGATCAAGACTTTATGCTTTCATCCTGGGACATAGTTTTCATTTGCAGCCACTTGCATTTGACAGCTTTTGTTTACAAAAGTTGTCAGTAATGGCAATGTACAGCAGACTAATTTTTTTAGTTCCTTATCTGGACAAAATGCTAATAAAAGCTGCATGCTTGTTAAATTAGATAGCACCCCCTCCTCCTGTGACTGGGTCTGCCAGACTAAAAGGCAGTTTCCAGAACAAACGTGAATTAACGCATGGATAACACTCCAGGCTGGCCTGTAGTGGTTGTATAGTCATCATTGTAATGCAATGTTTTTATATATAATCTATAAGCCTGTACACCTAAAATAACCATGTATTTGTCATCATAACTCTGGGCCCAAGCCACCACCACTGATATGTTCCAATATACTAAAATACCTTAGCTAATTTGATGCAACATCTTTCTAATTATTACACTGGTCCACATGCCATAATCAAGGTATAAATGTGTTCACCTTGCTATATAGGTGATAAACAGACTGGCACTGTAAACCAGGTCGCAGGGATCTATTTTTAATATTACAAAATGTTTTTCTTCCATCATTAATCTCAGATGTATGCATGTTTTAGATGTTCTAGGATAATTGTTAACAACATTACTATTCTTCAGCCAAATGAAAACAGAACAATTAAAACTAGAATACTTTTGCCAAACAAATGTAGCAGAGAATAACTGTGAAATTATCAACCTAAAGTGTAATAGTGCACTTATTAAAGCATTCTGAGGTCTGGTACTGAATGAGAGGCTTATAAACCTTGCTGAAATAAGCACTTCATTGCAGAGGTAACTTCTGGCCAAAAAAAAAAAAAACCAACACACCACACTGCACAATTAAATTCATTGGATTTTTTTAATTTAAATTATTTTAAATCACTTCTATTTCAGTCAGACATTAAACACCTCATGTGATACTATGTATTTTGCAAGCACTTCAGTGATTTCAAAAAAAGACATCCTACAACACAAAATATTCCCAGTTATTAAAGAGAAAAAACATTCCCCTCTGTTAATGCTAGAAAGTGAATGTTCTTGACTCCATAAATTAATTATTCAATCCAACAAATACAAATGAGCCATTGTGGGATAGTATTTCCACCTGGGTAGGTTGTTCATTTTATCTGAATGTGTCCTCAAACTAGTGCAATTAGAAACACCAACTACAAGCTGTGCAGTAATACCCCAACCTGTGTACAGAGAGCACGCTAATGTTAAAAGTGTTGGTGCTGCATTTCAGAGATTCGCCAGAAGTACTGTCACAGAGAAACAGTCTTGGCATTACAAATGTTGCAACCGCTAAGGGGACATCACACTTTATGCTCAATTTAAACCAGTCCTTTTCTCTTCACACAGTAACACCTTTGCTCCTTGACGTCATCTCACATCCGGTGTATTTTATCATGATCCTCAAACGGTTTCAAATTTTGCAGATTATCCCACCACTTAAAGAGGAAAGTGTCTGCGATGAGCTGGAACCATGGGGTCATCTTAATTTCACCACGATTCGCCTTTTCAAACAACTGCTTGAGCTCTTCTTTTGACACGTAGCGGTGGCTTTTGATCTCATTAGGGTCGGGATCAAGTGTAACATTCTTCTGCACAAATAGAATGTAATCAATTTCATGTTCTCCCCAGATTCCATCCGATTGGGCTTTGTAATGGATTCGGGTCAGATAGTGAAGTTCATCTGGAGTCACCTATAAAGAAGATTTTGTTGGTTTTGTAAATAAATGATGCACTCATTACAATCAACCAGGACAACCATATGTATCTGAGAAGTATTGGTTCTATAGGATGTAGCAAAAATATATTAAACTAAATAAATTTTTACAATAAGGACATTTTAGGATAAAAAGGTTTAGATATCTTTTGTACGATGGTACTACCACTATAAAAATACATTCTTAAAGAAAAGCAACAACCATTATAGAAGAGATATTGCTTTTGCTGGTGGCAAATGTAGCGGCTCAAACATAACCAAGGGGGACTAATGGTATAAATGATTCCAAAGTTGCTTTAACTTTCCTAGAAAAACCTGTGTATGAGATCTTTGTAACAGAGCACCCACAATTTGTTATTCACATCAACACTCCTAAAAACAAAGCTAGTGGTGCATTTTATAATAAATAACAAACACAATGGGGAAAGGTGGTTGGAAGGCCTTTTATGCAAGGACACATCTTTATCCAAAGTAACAAGAGGTCTGGTAACAAGACAGAGGGCAGGGGGTTTATCCTCGGTTTGAGGGATAGCAGCAGGCATAGTTCTCAGATTACCAGTTTTAACCCTTTTGATGCCATAAAATCAGGAGCATCAGTCTTTGGGGGTCAAGATCAACCCCCACCCCCAATTTGGATTATGATGTCGATTGCTCTATGTGACAGCTTAAATAATTGTATTTTTGATCTTGCTGATGCCTGGATTCATGCAAAACATCCTGCTAGAGGCCGAGTTTCTGTTCCAGTTCCAACCATGGAACCAGCCTGACTACCTTTGGCTGCTACTTAGATTAGCAATCGGCTATGTACGTTAGGTCAGCGCCAAACTAACCATCTTAAAAAATAAAAAAATTCTAACGCAGTCTTATCTTTCAAATAAAATAACTTCAAAAGCAACATAATTACATTAACTTTAGTGCCAAAGGAACCTGCAATGGGTTGATGCCTCATTTAGCTCCAAAGCAGGTTCCATGTATTCCCTAAGCAAAGCAGCTGCATTCTATGTATTAGCTTCACCTGTTCAATCGGAATCCCCAGTTCTGCTTTCAAACGCCTTTGCGCTGCTTGTCTCACACCGATGGCATTCTGTTCCCCAGTTTCCTGGGGGGTATATAACGGGTGACTGCAACAAGTGTTTGTAAAACAACCTAAGAAACACAAAATACACAAGTTTGAAAATAGATATACCACAAAAAAATAAAAATAAAATCACAACAATTGTTTTATAAAATAAGTTTTAATTACATTGGCTCATGTTGGAGGAGGGGTATAGTCAATCCAAAGGTAAAAGCAGGAAGGCTTATTATACTTTTCTCTGAAGTGTAAGAATATTATTTGAAGTCCCAGTGTCAGTTTGTGAATTCAGATAAACCACTCCTCTTCTCTGGAGATACTAAATGTTTATTGCACGCTTTGTATACAGGCATACCCCGCATTAACGTACGCAATGGGTCCAGAGCATGTATGTAAAGCGAAAATGTGCAAAGTGAAGCACTACCGTTTTTCCACTTTACAATGCATGTACTGTACGGCAATCGTTATATACGTGCATAACTGATGTAAATAATGCATTTGTAACAGGCTCTATAATCTCCCCGCTTGCGCACAGCTTCGGTACAGGTAGAGAGCCGGTATTGCTGTTCAGGACGTGCAGACAGGCGCATGCGTGAGCTGCCGTTTGCCTATTGGGCGATATGTACTTACTCGCGAGTGTTCTTAAACCGGGGTGTGCCTGTACATTTGTAATTGCATTAAGATTTTCAAAATCAAACTTTCAATCAGTATAATATATGCATTAAGAAATATTTACATTTTGAGAAACAGTACAAACATCAAGTATTTGTAGATACACCAAGGAGACAGGGTTGCAGACTTGTGAGATGCAAACGCACCACAAGTGGTATTTTTATTTACTGTATTAATTAGAAACAGCTGTGTTAGTCCAGTTGCAATAGTGCAGAGAAATTAGTACTTCAGTATTAGGTGATAACTTTTTTATTTGGACAAACAATTGATGTTATAAGACAAGCTTTCGAGAGTTCTCTTCCTCAGGTCAGCAATACTGATTTACTGTACACAGATTCCATGAACTTAACACATGCAATGTAAAAAAAAAAAAACGAGAGCCATCTAAGGACACGCTTATAATTCTTGCTACGGCGACGTCATCCGTCGCAGCATCAATTTTTGCGTATAGTGTTTGTCAAGAGATGGCGACCGGGGGGGGGGTGGGAGAGAGCGTAGCCGTGAGAGGTGCGCCCTCATTGGCTGAACCACTCACTTGGCCGCTGACATCACGCTGTGGTCGATGAAAAATCAATGTTCATTGACTTCCAGCGGTCGCGACCAATCCGTGGTGCCGTCCCCACTATAAGCGCATGCGATGGATTCAATACACTTGTTTTGAGGCGATGTCGCCGGGACTATAAGCGCGGCCTAAGGCAGATTATGCAGAAAGGGAATAAATATACAGGGTAATAAATGGCAGAAAAGGAATAAATATACAGGGTAATTAATGGATGAAAGTTAGTGGACACAGGACCATACATCTACCAGCAGTGGATGATTTAAAAAAAAAAAAAAAAAAAAACTAATTTCGCTAAGGAGTTTAGCGCTGGAGAGGAGTTCAGCTTCATTCATACAAATGGGACTATAAAATCCCTTCCAGCAAGGGGTGGGGGGAATACATCTTTACAGCACATTAAATAACAGCCCTAGAGTTTGTTTTAAGTAAGCAGAATCGCTCAACAATAACCATGGGTTAGCTACTTCGTGTGCAGATAGGAAAAAAGCAGGCACCAGCAGAAACACAGGATCAGCAAGTGAAATAGGATTAATACAGAGAGCTAGTTACCATAAAAAAAGATTTAATGGATTCTACAAAGAAAATACAACAACATTGTGGGGTACAGGACCCCCCACCAACGCGTTTCGAGTGCAAGCTCTTTTTCAAGGACCTCAGGATTCGTCTATCAAGTTATCTTTACATATAGGCTCTCGTTTGAAGCACCACACATTTTGCTTTTCTATTTAGCTACTTCGTGGTCTGCTGATAAAACCATGTTCATCCTGTTGGGTTCATAGTAATGCACCTTTAGTCTCACATAATTTGCAATGTTCACCTTTAATTGCAGCTGCCCGTTTATTCACTGTACAATTTAGTCTTCAATACTGACCTGGAAACGTGATTTTAGCATCTGATCGTTGCTGCAGTAGCAGTTTATTTTCTGTGTTAAAGAGGAACACGCTGAACGCTCGGTGCAATAAGCCTGGAACAAGAAGTACCCGGTGACATAACAAAACGCGACATGTTACTAGATCGTTCAAGTTGCAACAAGCAAACAATTCTTAGGTTCTGATTAGCTCTCATCAATAACATTTGCACTTTTTTATATTGACATTATCAAGAGCTGAAAAGTATCAATGTTATGATGAAGACGACTCTCCTGCAAAGCTCCATGCCCTTGGTTTCTGATGAATAATTCATCGAATGGTAATTGCTCA
Organism: Ascaphus truei; assembly: GCF_040206685.1. Classification (NCBI taxonomy): domain Eukaryota; kingdom Metazoa; phylum Chordata; class Amphibia; order Anura; family Ascaphidae; genus Ascaphus; species Ascaphus truei. The sequence goes on along the minus strand of NC_134484.1, from coordinate 436,138,834 downwards.
TAAATCATTTAGCTTGAACATACTAAACTAAATTTGAATACTTCACGCTAACCTTTTCAGTGCCCTATTGATGTACCAGATATGTTACAGGGGAAATAATTGTTTTGCAGGGGCTGATCGGGCCGGTCTCTTCTGTCTCTGTCAGCAGGGGGAGGCGTCTTCTGTCTGTCAGCAGGGGGAGGCGGAGAAGAAGAGGAGAGGGGTTGTCCATGGCAGCAAACGGGGGGTAGGGGGCGGGGTAGGGGCGTGCAGTTGTAGAGCCCCCGCGCTTTCCCCTCAAGCATGTAAATTAAATGCCTGGGGAGACGCGAGATCTCTGCAACTTCACTTACCTGCTCTGTCGACTCTTCCCTGACGGGTCGTCATGACAACGCAGCATCAAATGACACCGCGGGGTCAAATGGCAACGCGTCGCGTGGAGCCCGAGAGCAGGTGAGGAGAGGGGGGGTGGCCATAGGCGAGCGGAGACAGGTGGGGGGTGCAAACTTAAAAGCTTGCGTACCCATGGTCCATGGCACTATGGTGCAGCCAGACCTCCAACACTGAAGAGGTTAAATGTGATTGTTCCATTGCTAATTCCAACTTCCCATAGGCCACTAAGCAGACATACATCTCTAAAAATGATATTGTAACCGAATATTTGAGTCCCATTGGGATTAAACTTTATTTCATATACAGCTATTAAAATAAAATTGCATCTCTTGTACCTTTATCAATATTTTCATTCAGGTGGCAGTTTTTCTTGGTCTCTGCTCCCATATTCTGATCATCGCTATCAATGACAATGCACATCTCAGCCAGCAGCCGGACTTGCTGCTCATCCAACGAATCTGTATTTATCTCGGGCATCGTTGGGATATTTTTCTGGCTACAGCAAACAGACTTGGTAATTAATCTTCATTGCCAACATATTTATAAACAGTATGTGTACAGACAGTCCCAATGACATTGCATACATTTGCATTTCAAAAGGTGAATAGGGCAAAAATTGCATAGTCGCAAAAAGCTGTTGTCTTGCTTGAGCTGGCTCAGTCATTCCCAGAGCTGCCCTCTGACTTCTGGAGATTGGCATCGCTGATCTGTTGAATTTTTAGGCAGTAAAATTGCCATCTAACCCCTTGCAAGAGGCGCCGGCCATTGCTCTGCATCCATTATAGGTCTCTCCAAGACACGAGGTTAATTAAAAAGTACGGCGATTTATCAATGATACGCCACTGAAATCAGAGACTAATGCTAAAAATTGGGGATACTACAAATAAGTGAAAATTGGCATGTCTGCCAATGTGACTTTCTTCCACACAGGCTTCTGTTACCATCTAGTCACAAAGGCTTTTGCTTCCACAGGGACCGGTAACTCTGTACGAGTTCTATTAAATCACACCAGACCCGTGGTACCTATTTAGTACGTACTGTACCTATTAAGGAGGCGTGGCTCAGTGAGTAAAGGGGAGTAACTGAGTTTGAAGCAGAGGAACCTGGTTCAGATCCTTGTGACCTTGGGTAAATTGTAAACTCATCTGGGCAGGGACTGTGTCTGTAATTCCTATGTGCTACATACTGTACTGTAATTTCTATGTGCTGCATGCTGCACACTGTACTGTAATTGTAAAGCACTCAGAGTCCCACTGAGAGAAAATCGCTATATGCCATAAAGTTATTACATTCAACCATACCTTGTGTACCCACTTCTGTCAGTAGTTGGGGCTCAGCAGCTTCATATAATTTAATTAAAGCCGCTGGGAAATTGATGACTTGTCTGATAATGAGCAGCTGGTTAGGGGGTTGATTTAACACTTCTATTGTGTGATCTATATACAAACAAATACTGATTGTACTGGCGATATATTTCTACAATACATTGCGTGTCTGCTCATTTACATGGTGCACATGTTTTAGTCTAACACCACCCAACCCCTGCACAATACTGGCGCACTGTGTCACAGCGAGTCCCCAGGCACGCCACTCCCGCGCTATGCCCCCGGTGCAGCCCTTACCTGACGCACGCCTCGCACTTGCTCCCTGCAAACTGCAGCTCTGCACAGAATCCACAGCCGGACGGGTCGAACGTGCCGCCCCACCGCCTCGCGCCGCTCCCGCGAGCCAGGCACGCGCCGCCCCTCAACAGCACGCCCACCACACCGCGCAGCATCATCCGACCAATCACAGAGCTGCCCCGAGCGCGTCCGACCATCGGCCGATCCCAGCAGACACTGGGAGTACCCGCCCGCTTAACAGAGCGAGGAGGGGGCAGGGTGGCTGTCCAAACTCGGGGGGGGGGGGGGGGGGGGGGGGGGGTGGCGGTTACCGCTGCCTTCACGGGTCACACGTTAAGGTGCAGCCTCACACACAGCCCAGCAACGTGGTGATATCCCTGACGTATTAATCAAACTTGTTATAACTCCGCCTCCATTAGTACACGTCACTACGCGCGGTGCTGAGCCTCACCCCCTACACTGTACGTCATCAAATAACCGAAACCGCCCCCCTGTCTATCAACGGATATAACACCTCCCCCAGAAGGGAACGTCACTTCGCATGTGCCAAGCCCCACCCCGTACGTCATCACACCCCAGATACCACCGCCTGCTGTAAGTTATCACGCACTGCGCAGGACTCACAGTGAGCTGCAGTTTCTAGCAGTGAGGTGTGAGGCTCACGCTGCTGGCCCACTCTGCTTATTTAAGGGGCAGGCTGCCGGAATTGTAGAGGGAAATGTATAATGTTTCACCCTGAAAATAATTCCTTTTTGGAGTGAATCTTCTTTGCTGTCACAAATCACCTTCATGGAGACGGGAATATGTAACGGAAGTGACGTCATTGTTGGCAGAAGGGGCCAGAGCCAGTGCGTGCACAAATACAGCCTCGCGCGGTCCCCCCAGCATTTCATTTAAATGCCTTGGGGGAGAGCGCGGGACCTCTTTAACCGCCGCGCGCCCCCATTTTGCACACCTTTGTACTACAGGTTACAATATGTGTTAAATAGAAAAAGGTGATCAGTGCGCAGCTAAAACATAGTCCCACATCAAGTGCTAGACAATGAACACAGTATAAGGTGATATTGAAAACAATAACACAATAAGGAGTGATTAAACCTTGTAGAGGAGGTCACTATATTGCATCTGCAGCCTTCTTGAGGGGGTGGCTTGGCACCCCTGCTACTAGAGAAACGACACAAAAACAAGGTGCACAACGCACATAGTGAAGTAAAGAATTGCACCCAAAGAAATCGGGATTCATGAAATTCAAACAGATCAACCGTGTGATTGGCCGCGTGGAGTACAGCAGAGGACACGAAAACGGCTCCGTGATATGTTCGAATAACGGCCGCTGCATCTAGTGTTAGGACTTCCAAAAGAGGGGATATCTTAGCATGGTTTGCAAGTTTTAAATGCTTTGGTCAAAGAATTTAAATAGCCCTTACTTATGAAAAGAAAAACAGATAAGTATTTAACTATATAATGTGTCGTGTAGCACTGGGGCATTTTGTCTTGTGTTATACTCTTAATATTTTATTTTCAAAAATGAAATCCCATATTCTTCATACACACATTCCCAGCAAGCTCAAACCCCAACACATTTATATATATATAACAAAAAGACGGGAGCCCAATGCTACATCCAATTGACAAAACATGGTAATAAATATCAAGTTTAAATACTTCAATAATAATACTCAGTAGCACTCCTTTTGACAAATACATATATGTTGTGTTGGGGTTTGAGCTTGCTGGGAATGTGTGTGTTAATTCAAATTGGAACTGCCAACAGTTGTTTGGAGGTGGGTGCCCCCTCCTCCCAGAGCTCACCCCTCCCCACCTTTTTTAACTTGGGAGTTTTTTTTCACTTTTCTGTATGGACAGGACCTACTATGGTTGTTCCCCCTCATACAGAGGTCATGGGGAAGGTTCACAGTTTAGTGTTAGGACCTACAGATTTAGTTATGCCTTGACGTTGGTATGCAGGCTTGTGACACTTTGGCCAAGGGGTTTAACTAAATAACCAAGAAAATATTATTATTGAAGTATTTAAACTTGATACTTATTACCATATATGTTTTGTCAATTGGATGTAGCTTTGGGCTCCCCTGTATTTTTGTTTTATATTCTTCGTACTACATACTTGACAGCAATGCAGGGTTATGGCCGAAAAAGCCCACTTCAGTGTATATAGAATGACTGCTTCTTAGTTCTTTTAGAATAAAGATATCTAGAAGATATACCACCTTGTTTCCCTTTGAAGCAGAACCATATACTGGTCCCCCTGTTTGATCTCTGGATTCATATATTCTAAACCTACACATTTTAAATTGCACTGGTATTTTCTTCTTTTTTGCCTTATCCTTCCTTGATGCCTTGAGCCATCAATTTACTAGCTGCATTTTTTCACATTTCTCTTGTGTATATTTGTTATATTTTGTGCAAATACGTGCCTGAATAGTATACTCCATTTTGGAAGTGGCACAGTTTGTTTTTGAGCGCACCATTATCCTTTTTTTAACCCTCTCTGTTATTGTCCTAATACTTGTACTTATGTTCACCTACGTTTACATCCTGTTTGACACAATTTGTAGCATAGTAGTTAACAGTTTGGTCTACAACTGTAACGTACGTGCTTGCCACAAACTGGTACCGGACCACGGGGCTGAGGTGGGGATGTGTAAGCACCGACCTTAGGCCACGGAGTCAGGTCCGGAGTGCGGATTCCATAGTCAGACATAGCCAGGTCAGGATTGGAGAAAGTAGGGTTAACGTTATCCAGGCAGGGGGTCAAGGCAGGCGGCACAGGAGCGGTGGTCGAGTAAACAAGCCGAGGTCATCAACAGGAAATCTTGGGTGAAGGTAATTCTGCATAGGAGACTAGAACCTTGAGAGAAGCCACTGCAGCGGAGATGCTTCAGCGAAAGTGCGTCAGGAAAAGGCCAGGAGTAAACTCCACTTGGAGGAAGCAGGAACCAGAGGTGCAGACACGCCACAGGAAACGCTGGGGAAACCAGCGTAGCTACTTCAGCGCGGCGAAGTCTGCCAGGAACAAGGAAGCAGCGCCGAGGCTACTATGCAAGAAGCCCTAGGCAGCAGGAGACTAGGCACAAGGAGGCCTAGCAGGCCAAACAGAGAGTCTGTGACAAGCACAGTTACTTGCAACTTGGATTGCAAAGTCTATGTCCAGCAACTTCCTGAGGGCGGGGCAGGAACTAAATAGCACAGGAGGCCAATCAGGCCAGAGCTGCACAGGATCCAGCAAGAGGTAGGTGATTGCAGAAGCAGGGCATAGTTTGTGTGGAACCTGCAAAGCTCCGGATGGATGGACTCCAGCCAAACCCAGGAGCAGATTCCTGACATTACACCCCCCTCCCCCCCCTTCACGCGAGACCTCCGGACGAGCAGAGATAGGATCCCACAGAGGTCTGGGCGACATGGAATTATTTCTGAACCCTCTGGGTATAGTTGTAGATCTGCGCCGAGGGCGTTTGTCAATGAGCACTTTTTTCAAACGGAAAAGCAATGGCACTGCAATCAATAGGGGGTCAGCACCCCTAGGTAGGTGAGGTTTAGAGAACATCAGGTTCGAAGTCTGGGCATCCACATAGAACGCAGTAGGCACGAAGGAAAAATCAGAGAGAAGCATGCCCGTGCCCAGAGTGAGAGCACAAGAAGCAGGGACGGGCACCTCAGGCAAGGCAAGGAAGCCCAATAGGAGCGTTGCAATCTTTGACGATGACAACGTGAAATCTAGAGAGAACACATGAGGTAGTACAGAAAATACCATGAGGGATAATCCTAAATTCGTAGTAGCAGTTATGCAGTCAGTAGCGGGTACCTCAAATACTGTGGAGGAGTCACTGGGAAACAGTATTGCCTGAGGAGTGGGAATCCCAGATTCAGAGGTAACATGAGGTACTGTGGGTGGGATAGGGAGGGAAGGGTGATGCTTTACTGTGAGGATCTTAGGCTCATCCATGGTTATAACAGGACATGCAGAACAGTCACTGAGTATTTGAGAAGCAGCAAGAGCCAAACTAGGTATTTTGATTGAGTCAGAAGGCATTGCGCTAGCCTCTGAAGTGGATATCTGTGAAACAGCAAGGGCCAGAGTAGATGCGTCAGTAGAATCAGAGGAAGTTGCGCTTGTCTCTGAAGGGAATAATTGAGGAACAACAATAGGCATAACAGAACCTGGGGGTGGATCTTCATGGCAGGAACCTTAGAAACAGGGCTAGGTGCATTTAACCATGCAGGGACATCAGGAAAAACACCTCTTACAGCAGGAGTTTTAGTGACAGACAAATCACTTACTACAGGAGAGGCAGAGGGAGGAAAACATGTTTTTCATCAGGAGCTTTGGAACTTTCACAAATTAACTCAGGAACTGCTGGAAAATCCTGGGATGCAGTAACAGGGAACTGAGAATTTGCAAAGGAATCTGTGACAGGAGCTTTGTGACAGGCTATAATAATACACCAAATAACTTGGTTGAACTGAACGAGGCTTAGATATAATAAAGTATAGTTATTCCTTAAATAGGTGAACACAGCAATATAGTACAGTAACAGGCAAGAGGTAACACTTGGGGATGAGGGATGAGAAGTATATCGAATAGCAATTCTCCAGCAATCAGGTACAATCAAGATGGTATCAGAAGACAATGGATATAGGGGTTACCACAGTTTATATATCTTTTGTAACCCTATCCTTAACATTAAGTACAGGTGATTGGATAACAATCTTTGACGTGGGAACACATTTTAATCCATGCCCCCCAGCTATTTGGCTCATGCGCACTAGGACCCTGGGGTCTCATTTCTGTAGCCCCACATTTACATCAGGAATGCCAGCCAGTCTACCAAATGGAATTTCTGGCAGGATACCCTTTGTTGGAAGGTGTAAAATATGACACCCACAGACTGCTCTGGTTTGAGTCATCTCCGCCCTCAGGTAAACAGTGGGGGTGACAAAATCCTATGAACAGTACTTAAATTCTAGACATTGGGTCGCCTCTCTGGCCATCTGCTTCCCTTTGTCCTAAGGAATTTCCTCTGGTTTTTGTCCCTGCCTTGGGACACAGTATTAAAGGTAAAATACAAACATATTAGAATATCCGGTTCTGTTGGGTCCAGCGGGTCCAAACTACCCAGATCTCAATGCCGGAACAGGGACACCATATGGTGCAAGTTTCAGCCTGCTACGACCTTTGGAACCGGAGTTACACAAATACAACTTAAACTTTTTCTTACTTTAATACAAAAATCTCCGCTGTAAATTAAATCACGGTTTTTCACTAAATCCCCATTAAAAACAGCGGGCTCCACCGCCATAGACTTTCCATGGCAAACCCTCGCCGTTGGCGGCTATGGGAATCCGCCACCATAGACTTTCAACGGGGCATCGCCGCCGTTGAAGTCTATGGGGTTTCTCCGCCATAGCCGGTCAATGGAAATTGGCCGCCATTGCAGTCTATGGGAGAATTCCCAAACCTTCAAGGGGGTCTATACTCCATCGGGTTGGTCCGAGAGGTCAATGATGGTTATGCAGTCATGCCGGAGCAGTGACTACAGGTACCCCAAACCTTGGCCCTCTGGACCCTCCGGAACCGGAGATATGGGTTCATGGTTTGTAGCTTTTCGGACTTAGTCAAATTCCTGAGTTGTTTCTGCCGCCGCCATTGGAACCTATGGCGCGACCCGCTCTCTCGGCACGACCCTTCTCGGGGGTCCAGGATTTGGGGACCCGGTGGTGGTCGAGTGTGGGGAGGTCTAGGAACTAGGGGCAAAAAGAATTTTATTTCTAGGTGCTCTAGAACTGTAGATTCCCACACCACTTAACGTTGAACTTGACTGCTAAGTGATCAAAGCTCTTTTTCAGAGAAAAGTATCCTCTTTGCGGTTTTGCGGTTTGGACGGCAGCCAACTCGTTCCTGGAAAGCGCCGTCGAGGAATCTCCATTGAAGTCAATGAGCCCATTGACTTACAATGGGAAACTGCCGCTCCTCTCGGACGCCACCTGCTGGTCTTCGCGGGAAACAGGTCCAAAACAGCAAGATCGGCCATTGAAATGCATTTAGCTCTAATGGCGGCCTATGGGACTCTGCAAAATGGTGCCTGAAAAGGCGGGAAACTTACACAAAGGGCTATAATCACTAAAGAAAGTTTGCGACTGAGATACACCACAGGGTGCTCTCTGCCGTCGTCTCCCACCTGGCTGACATTGTGGTGTTGCAGCTGCAGCCTTCTGATATTATCAGTTTTGGGGTTGAGTGTTGGGGCATTATCTGACAGAGGCATTCTTAGGCGCATAGGTGTTTATCACTGCACCACTATCTATTGCCTGCACATACAGCGTGTATGTTGTTATACACCACACTCTTTATTTTACTTACCTCTGCTGTGGCTGCAGTTTACGATATACCACGTATATTCAGTTTGTAGGGTATATACCTTAGCAGAGTTATATTAGTAATTACTGCACCACCTTATATATATGGAATGATTTGTAGTGAGGCTAAGATTATTATAATACAGCTATTAAGCTGATTGATTTCACTACTAACTTTCCACCTGACACCTCCCCTCAGGGGATCATTTTAATTCCTTTTTTAACTCACCTGTACATACTTACACTTGCTACGGCGTGACTATTTGTCAACATTAAAGTTTTGTTATTTTCTGTTTTTATACAAACTGTCTGTTATTGTTGATATACCCTCATTGGGGTAGTGGGAATTTTGGTTGAAATTAATGGATATGTATCCTTGTTAATTACACTTGTGCATCATGAGTGCGTGCCAATAGGGACCTTGGTGATTCTGTTCGCCATTTGTGTTTTTGAATTACAAAGATACACAGAGGGCGGCTCAAAGGTTTCATTAGCAGGGGTTAAAGCAGGCATAACCTCGGGGTCTAAACACAGGGAGATTAAATCAGGGCTAGGGACCTTGGCAGCTTCTCCCTTAGGCTTAAGAGGAACAAAATCAGCTGGTAATTTCCAAGAGAAGGAGGTAACCCCAAGGGTTTAGCAACAGGACTGGTAGCGCAGGGAAGCAGACCCATAACAGCGTCGCAGGCGAGGATAGGATCCTGCTCTCTTATGTTCTGGTTCAAAGATAGGGATAATTCATGAAACATATTTTGAGTCTGCGCCAGTTTCACAGGATCCACGTTTTCCCAGGTCACAGGGGAGCCAGGGCAGGAACATAGGAGATCATAGTCTGTTTTAACTCTCTAAGGCGCTGGGCCTTAATCAGGAGTTCTTTACGGAGCTGTTTCTCAGACAGGGTTAGGCCAATAAACAGGGACTGGGTTTCAGGCGGAGGCAGTCTCTCAAATATATACTGATCTTTAGACAGGGGCTGGTTTACAGACTGGGACCGGTTTTCAGAGAGCAATTCAGACAGGGACCGGCTTTCACAGAGGGCCAGGTTTTCAGAGGGGAACTGGCCTAAACCCACCTCAGCAGGGTCCGAGTTTGTGAGGCTGGTCATACTGTAACGTACGTGCTTGCCACAAACTGGTACCGAACCGCGGGGCTGAGGTGGGGATGTGTAAGCACCGACCCTAGGCCACGGAGTCAGGTCCGGAGTGCGGATTCCATAGTCAGACATAGCCAGGTCAGGATTGGAGAAAGTAGGGTTAACGTTATCCAGGCAGGGGGTCAAGGCAGGCGGCACAGGAGCGGTGGTCGAGGAAACAAGCCGAGGTCATCAACAGGAAATCTTGGGTGAAGGTACTTCAGCATAGGAGGCTAGAACCTTGAGAGAAGCCACTGCAGCGGAGATGCTTCAGCGAAGGTGCTGCAGTGCGTCAGGAAAAGACCAGGAGTAAACTCCACTTGGAGGAAGCAGGAACCAGAGGTGCAGACACGCCACAGGAAACGCTGGGGAAACCAGCGTAGCCACTTCAGCGCGGCGAAGTCTGCCAGGAACAAGGAAGCAGCGCCGAGGCTACTATGCAAAAAGCCCTAAGCAGCAGGAGACTAGACGCAGGATACAAGGAGGCCTAGCAGGCCAAACAGAGTCTGTGACAAGCACAGTTACTTGCAACTTGGATTGCAAAGTCTATGTCCAGCAACTTCCTGAGGGCGGGGCAGGAACTAAATAGCACAGGAGGCCAAACGGGCCAGAGCTGCACAGGAGGCAGCAAGAGGCAGATGATTGCAGAAGCAGGGAATAGTTTGTCTGGAACCTGCAAAGCTCCGGATGGATGGGCTCCAGCCAAACCCAGGAGCAGATTCCTGACAACAACACGTACGCTTGTGGCTGTAATTCTTTCTTGAGCCACATACTATACATGTGATCTTACACCTGATCTGTATTCATTGTCAATGTTTATATTGTAAAATGCCATCTATTGGTTGTTTTAGGTATTCGCTTAGAGCAAGCCTGCACAATTCCAGTCCTCGAGGGCCGCAAACAGGCCAGGTTTTTAGGATATCCCTACTTAAGCACAGCTGGCTCAATTAGTGGCTCAGTCATACTGAGCCACTAATTAAGCCAGCTGTGCTTAAGTAGGGATATCCTAAAAACCTGGCCTGTTTGCGGCCCTCGAGGACTTGAGTTGTGCAGGCCTGGCTTAGAGTATCCATTATTGTGCCTTCCTCTAGCACAAATCTATGTAATTATTGTGCTGCTGCCTAGGTCTATAACTCAGAAATCTTGTGCCTTTAGAGGTCAGGGGTTACCAGGCTAGCCTCCATTCCAAGAATAGTAGTAGCTATGGGAGCATGCTCATTGTCTGATCCTGTCTGCACCTGTTGTAGCCTAGGAAAGCCATATGTGTTCACCTTGTTTCAACAATGCAGTTCAAGATCCTTGTTTCCAATGTATATCAAGATTACCACGCAGTGATCATCTATGTCAGTGCTTTTCGACTAGTTTTCCAAATGGACCAAATTAGAAAACAATTATGAGTAGCGGGGCCAAAAGAATATCGTAATGTAATCTTAAGTACATCAGAAGAATTACAAACTATTCTATTTTAACATTTTTTTAAAGCATTTGCCACATTAGTACTATATATATTAACATTACCTTAACTAAAAGTGATTTTCATTGTGAAACATTACACTTGGCTGTCTGAACAACTGCACAGCACATGCAGTCCAAGGACTATCACAAACTGCAAGTCGTGCATAAAGTTGGGACAGAGTTCAGCTCTCTGTATGGTCGGTCAGTGCTACATGTGATGAGGACAGAATAACATAATTGTGACTTCCCATTACTAAATAAGCACTTTGGGGTCTATTGATAAAAAAATCTACAGGTTGCAAAACTAGTACAATAATGGTAACAGATGTATCGCAGGAAAATGTCGCCCTTCCATTCAGTTGGATTCATTTACCAATATGAATTTGGGGTGTGGTGGAGGGGGTTGAACTGGGTTTTCCCCAGCTTTGGAGCTGAGAACTACACCCCTCTGTTTCAGTTTAAAAATATATATATTTCCACTCCCCTGTTAAATTAATTTACCCCTCAAGTTATAATACCTTTGGGGTCTATTGATAGAAAAAGGTCCCATTTGCAAAACTAGTGCAAAAATTGTACCAGATGTATCGCAGGAAAATATCCCCTTGCATTTAGTTGAATTCATTTACCAATATGAGGGTGGGCGGGTTGAACTAGAGGCCACAAAAGCGAGCAACAGGAGAGGAACCGTGTGGAAAACAGCATGGGAGATATCCGCAGTCCTGACAAGGAGGTCCCCACTACAACCCCTGTCTGTTCCTTATAACAAAGAAACATTTGTAAAAGACTGCATTGAACCTCTCTTCAACTCACATATTATGTAGGTCAAAGTAGCCATAGAAGTCAAAGACCACATATCTCAAAAGAAAACTAGAGCTGCCTGCCTGGTAATCCTGCATCCCGAGGCTATATACCCTTACTGATAGAACATGCACATCGCTCCTGCAAAGACCATGGTGTACCATGTTCTGCATGGGCGTCCTCTGTAAGGGGCAAGGGGGCAGCTGGCCCCCCTGTAAATTTAACTATACTTCTCCTTGCTGCACTTTTTAGACAGTCAATTTCTGGCCCCCCATTTCAGACAACTCCCAAAGTAGCTGCTTTATTTCCTCTTCAAAGAAAGTTCATTAAAAAAAATCTGGTATCTCCCCCCTGTATGTTGTATATAGTGTAACCCTTCTTGCCCGGCTCTAAAGGAGTTGACATGAATTTTTATATTGACATGCTATGCTCAGTCTCTCATACCTTTTCAGGGTGCTGGATCCGTGCAGGCTGGGCATGGATACGCAGATAGAATAATGATGGGCACCAGAAACTTTTATAATACAAATCAGAGCTTTATTCACATCCAGTCATAATGCTCGCCATAAAACAGACAGACTTCACTTCAGACATTAACTGGTATCGTGCAATATGGTTACTCTGTGCTTCTTCCCCTGGTAGCTCTCGCTCTTACGCTAGGGAAGTACTTATACTTGTTTCCCTTAGTATTCCCAATATACTGCATAGCTTCAGTAATGCCCCATCTTGAGTGGGCCTATGATTGGAAAACACTATGTTCTCGGGGATCAGTATCCTGTCACTCGGTGAACTGCCTGCCTCGTCCACACATATTAGATCAGGAGTTTACTCAGGACCTTCCAGTGGGTTCGATATGATTATACTCCAGAGATTCTGCTCCGGGAACCCCCTGCTGAGCACATGTTTACTCCTCCTCTGGCCAGAGAACAATCTTGGGTCATTACTATAGCTCTAACTATATAGGGCACGTTCCTTAACTGAAAGTAATAAATGGTGACATGATATCCTTAATACACATAACCAGGACAAATGCACTTGCCCAGGGCGAGTGTATTTTACCTGCTGGCGAGTCGGCACTCCCCCAAGCCACACTCGGTTCTTTCATGCCGGTGCTTCCTGCAATTTGAACATTCTCCCCTGCTTGGTTGCGTGCTGGAAGCGCAGACAGTAATGAGTGCAGTGAGGTGTGTGGATAGGAGGGGTTATATTAGCAGCAGGCTGAGCAGTGCTGTTTTGAGGTGGCGGCGCTTCAGTGTACAGTTTTGTCCCTTGACGCTGCCTGTATTGTGTCCCTGTGGTTGCTGTGGTAATGCTGTGCTCAGGGATTTAGGAGGAGGAGCGAGAAGCAGCAGGTAGGACCGTAACCGGGGGTGCGGCAGGTAGGATCAGAGGCTCAGGCTCTGTAAGGGACTGTCACTTAATGAGAACGACTCGGTCAGTGGAATATTCTTATTAATTAGCTGTCTCAGTCATTAAAAGACATAGTCAAGTGTTGGAAGTCTCATTGGAAGGGTCTGTCCTCTGAGAGAGGAAGAAGCGAGGGAGGAGGGTGAGAGAGGAAGAGGGGTGAGAGACAGAGAGGATGAGGAGAGGGAAATGAGGTAGAGGGGTGAGAGAGGAAGAGGAGAGGGGTGAGAGAGGAAGAGGGGTGAGAGGAAGAGGGTAGGGTTGAGTGCGATTTAAAAAAATTGTGGGCGCTGGGGGTGAGTCCCTTTTTTGTCTGGCGAGTAGCATTTTTTATAATTTGTTGAGCCCTGCACATAACTATACACACACAAACCTATTTACACAACTCACAGTGAGGCTTCACTCTGAGGAACCCGTTTCTAGAACATACAGAAGGGGGATCTAAATAGAAGGATGTATCTCCCTATAGTGACATCAATGATCACAAGACATAAAAATGAGAGGATATCCCATCCTGCATCACATGAGAGGGAGGGGAGTAACCTGAGTGATCAACCACAGTTAACCCATTAAGGCTGTTAACCCCTTATACTAAATACTAATCCCCATGTGGGGGAGGGGCACAATAGGTAAAATTGAGACTGTTGAGTGATCTGCCTGATCAGCCCCTGGAAAAAACGAGCCTTTCCCCATGACATCCTGGTACATCAATAGGGCACTTGAAGTACCAGGTACGTCATAAGGGCACTGAAAAGGTTAAAGAATATCAATATTTTTTAAGGATAAGTAGGCTATCCTCCAATAAGTGAGATGTTCACAGCTTAAAAATAAATACATATATATCTATATATATATATATATATCAACTGTAAATATTACTGTATGTTCATTTGCATGTCTTAGACAGGTCTGCAACCCTGTCTTTCCCCATTGTCACCCAGCATACAGCGCTTCCACTGCAGGAGGGATTCTGGGAAATGACATGCAAATGAGCACTCAGTGCCACCTTTTGTCTCAAGCTCGTATTACACAAGCCAATCCTCAAGCCACTGCATGCTGTTTTAAACACAGCTTTTAAACAGAGGCTGGGATGAGATGCAAAGCCATTAGACCTACTCACATACATGTTTCAACCTTGATGGGTATCATCAGTGTGAGGCTGGTCTTAATGGCTTGCAGGTTTGAGACTAGACTAGGTAATCACCACTGTCATTAAGGTTATGGTGGGTAAAAAAAGTGACAAAAACCCTCCACAGTAAAGCATAAAGCAACTGTAAATATTACTGTATGTTCATTTGCATGTCTTAGACAGGTCTGCAACCCTGTCTTTCCCCATTGTCACCCAGCATACAGCGCTTCCACTGCATCAAGGGATTCTGGGAAATGACATGCAAATGAGCACTCAGTGCCACCTTTTGTCTCAAGCTCGTATTACACAAGCCAATCCTCAAGCCACTGCATGCTGTTTTAAACACAGCTTTTAAACAGAGGCTGGGATGAGATGCAAAGCCATTAGACCTACTCACATACATGTTTCAACCTTGATGGGTATCATCAGTGTGAGGCTGGTCTTAATGGCTTGCAGGTTTGAGACTAGACTAGGTAATCACCACTGTCATTAAGGTTATGGTGGGTAAAAAAAGTGACAAAAACCCTCCACAGTAAAGCATAAAGCAACTGTAAATATTACTGTATGTTCATTTGCATGTCTTAGACAGGTCTGCAACCCTGTCTTTCCCCATTGTCACCCAGCATACAGCGCTTCCACTGCAGCAAGGGATTCTGGGAAATGACATGCAAATGAGCACTCAGTGCCACCTTTTGTCTCAAGCTCGTATTACACAAGCCAATCCTCAAGCCACTGCATGCTGTTTTAAACACAGCTTTTAAACAGAGGCTGGGATGTGATGCAAAGCCATTAGACCTACTCACATACATGTTTCAACCTTGATGGGTATCATCAGTGTGAGGCTGGTCTTAATGGCTTGCAGGTTTGAGACTAGACTAGGTAATCACAACTGTCATTAAGGTTATGGTGGGTATTACAGTTGCTTTATGCTTTACTGTGGAGGGTTTTTGTCACTTTTTTTACCCACCATAACCTTAATGACAGTGGTGATTACCTAGTCTAGTCTCAAACCTGCAAGCCATTAAGACCAGCCTCACACTGATGATACCCATCAAGGTTGAAACATGTATGTGAGTAGGTCTAATGGCTTTGCATCTCATCCCAGCCTCTGTTTAAAAGCTGTGTTTAAAACAGCATGCAGTGGCTTGAGGATTGGCTTGTGTAATACGAGCTTGAGACAAAAGGTGGCACTGAGTGCTCATTTGCATGTCATTTCCCAGAATCCCTTGCTGCAGTGGAAGCGCTGTATGCTGGGTGACAATGGGGAAAGACAGGGTTGCAGACCTGTCTAAGACATGCAAATGAACATACAGTAATATTTACAGTTGCTTTATGCTTTACTGTGGAGGGTTTTTGTCACTTTTTTTACCCACCATAACCTTAATGACAGTGGTATATATATATATATATATATATATATATATATATATATATATATATATATATATATATATATATATATATGTATATATATATATATATATATGTATATATATGTATATATATATGTATATATATATATATATATATGTATATATATATATATATACACAGCTTATATATATAGTTCACAAATGTGGTTAAAAATGAAATAAGGGAAAATATTAAAAACAAAGTATACCTTTATTTGTTACAAATAAATCGTTAATGAAATATTGGGTCTCACTTAAATATGAAAAACATTAGGGAAGGCAAATAATGGGTAGGTGATACTGGATTTTGCTTTGGTATTCACCTAAAAATCATACTAAAAATAGTTGCTTATAAGATCCTGAAATGTTTAATGAAATGTATACGGTTTACATTTTTACATTTCCCACTCTGGGAAATGTGCTGCTACCAGTGTGTTCTGTGGCTGCTGTATCATACCTGGTTGGTAAACAGGAGGCATGAGATCTCTGCAATAGTATGGGGAGGACATTAGGACAGGCTCACGGTGGTTCCTCAGTGGTCAGCGCCTCCAGTCCAAGAGGATCATAAGGCTTCAGGATGCACCTCATGAACACATTTTCTGTTATCACTAGCCATAGGCCTCGGTCATTTCTCTAGCAGAAGACCTCTCTGCAGTATATGCTCACTCTGGCATCTCTTCCAGAAGACCCTCACTCTCTGATGGCTATCCCAGACTCTATGCTCACACACTCTACTCTAAAGGGAAGAACACCCCCTGCTTCCCTGGGGAGTGGCTTGTAAGCCGGCCTATTCTTGTCATAGACCCCCATCCTTAGGCTGAGTTCAGACAGGCTGCTACACTACCACGCGTCCGCGCCTCTCTGCTTGGCGATGTGTGCTCATCCCCAGCAGACAGAATGACGCGATTGGAGGCGGGACTTTAAAAAAAAAAAAACCTGTGTGTTTGTGTGATTGGCTGATGAAGTACACGTGACGCGGCTGCCACTTGAAATCACAACTTCAGTTGTCTTCTTCAAGTGCAGCGGCAACAACGCTGTACTTCGCCACCGGGGGTCGTTGTCAGTTTGAAAACTCCCACCCACCAAAGCGAAAGAGTGGCGAACGTGCGCACGCATGTAAGCGCACGCACATCACATCGTAGCCTGTCTGAACTCAGCCTTACAATGAGAGCTACTCATTAACTTTATTGCTCATACCTTCTGAACAATATAACATTACATACTGAACGTTGGAACAGACCCCAAAGGAATCATGCCCACACTGCCCACACTTTATGGGGACTTAAAGTGGAACCAAGGCCAGGGAATGTTAGTCAAAGGAGACTTGGCTACACATGTATTAGTACATGTATAAGTCTTGTCTTTTATTCTAAGCCCCCAATCCTTCCCCAATCAAATACCTAAAGTTTTTTTTTTTATATTTTACCTTTGACATGTAGCATTATTTAAAGGCTACAAACAAGAACCCAAACTATGAGAAAATGTGTAATAACTTCTGAGGACTGAAACAAAGGGGTGTAGTTCTTAGCTGCAAAATTGGGGAAAAGCCAGTTCAACCCCTCCCCCACCCGTTTATATTGGTAAATGAATCCACTACACTGTACCCACTGTCCCAGGGGGGATGGTAGATTACTTAAAGTATGCGGGATTGAGTCTGTTCCTTGTCATGTAAGAGGTGGCAATCGTATCAAAAGGCTAGACCAAAGGGAGGCCTTTTGGATATTTACGTTAAAAACCCACGTCCCGTTCGGTCTTAACACAGACTGGGACCGTGGCAATTTTCTCTGATTTTACTTCCATTTCATTTTGGTCATTGATAAATTCCCTCTAATTAAATTAAGGAATATTAACATATTTAAATGAAAATTCTCCTTTTTTTATCAAATATGTTCATTTTTATATAAAATATCCTTTTTCTGTAGTTTTTGGTTATATATTCTCTTTTTTTCTTTTTGATCATTACATTTCTGTGACATCTACATATACTTCTTGTTTGTTTAAATCACAAAGACGTGGTCAAATTACAAAG
Organism: Ascaphus truei; assembly: GCF_040206685.1. Taxonomy (NCBI): domain Eukaryota; kingdom Metazoa; phylum Chordata; class Amphibia; order Anura; family Ascaphidae; genus Ascaphus; species Ascaphus truei. The sequence continues at coordinate 436,121,103 of NC_134484.1, read as the reverse complement.
AAATGTCTTAAAATCAAAATACATCTGATTTAAAAGAAGTTAGTGTGTCCGGTTTGCTCAATGCATATTTTGAATTAATATATTTATATTTCTGTTTTTCCCCTTTGTCTACCCCGGTTCTCTGACCTTACATCGGTACATTTTCAGTCATTTATACTCTATTATATGGATGAAAGTCCTTTGGTTGTTTTTTATGATTATTATGCTGCAAATTTGCTCTTTTGAGTTCTGGGGATAGAAAGGAGTAAAACTTCTTAAACTTATTTTTATTCACATATTTTCTCTTTTTTTCTATGTGTGTGTTGTTTTTGTGCAAATGTGCTATTCTCTAATGATTTGTTTCTTTATTGATAATGTTTTTGTTTGGAAGTTATATATATATTATTTTTTTTTCCAATCATTAGATTAATGGTACTTTTTAATTTTTTATCTATAAAATTTGTTATTGTTGTCCATTTTTGATAAAGTTTGTTGATAAAGTTTTTTCTTTTAAACTTATGTTTGCACTGGGTGAGGAAGCCATATTACAGACGTCACAGACGATTAGGTAACAAAATGCTCATGTCGGCTGTAATAAAGTTATATTTGTTGATATGTCATGAGCCAATCGGATGGCTTCACCTAGAGTTCCATATCCCTCTAATGGATGAAGGGGTTTGTTTGTCTCTAATAAAGTTTTTTGAATATGACGCGATCCACTTATCCAATAGGGATCCGTCTAATGGGAGATGCCATCCGATTGGTTAGCCCGTCTGTGACGTCATTCGGTAGAGCGTTCGGTGCTACGGTATAAATATTGGCTCCCTAATGGAGTAAGGTTACACCTTGAGAAAGGGCATAGAGCCCGAAACGCGTTGGTGGACCACTGCTGTGGCTAGGGGGGACATCTAGTCCAAACTTTTTTATGCATTAAAACATTTTTTTGCTGTTGCAACCGTGAGCCTCCTCCTGGTCTTTTGGCAGTGCACTGCCGTTCCTCTACTTGTTCCTGCTGCATCATCTGGTGGACTGCACGCCATTCATGCTATTGCTGTGTGAAACTCCTGGAAACAAAAAGTGAGTTTTTTCTGTGGGTTGCCATACCCTGTTATTCTCACTATATGGGACTTTGTCTGTACTAATTATCAGTGGTGCCAGTGGCATTAAGTACTAGTCCCCTAACACTATTAGGGCAACTTTACTGTATATATACAGTATATTGGGAGTTTTTCTATTGCAGACGTTATAAATATAAGGACTTGTTCTTCTGATGCACTGGCGTCCTATACGTAATAACTTCTGAGGACTGAAACAAAGGGGTGTAGTTCTTAGCTGCAGAATTGGGGAAAAGCCAGTTCAACCCCTCCCCCACCCATTTATATTGGTAAATGAATCCAACTGAATGCAAGGGGACATTTTCCTGCGATACATCTGGTACGATTTTTGCCCTAGTTTTGCAACTGGGAGATTTTATTATCAGTGGACTACAAAGGAAGAAAGAGTTCACCCCAGGCTCACAGTGGCAGAGGATTAGGCCTCCTGTGAGCAAAACAGGTAATCAGCATGCGTTGTTCCCTAGTCATAGGGAAAGGGGGCTACATATATTTACATTAACAAACACACAAATAGTGCCGCAGTCAAATCATCTGCTCCGATCTGCAATTTAAGGGTCAAAACCCCCAGACTTCAGGGATTAAAAATATCCTCTGGTGGTGCTAAAGGACTGATGAATATAAAGACAAAAGAAGGAAAGAAGTCCTATATTTATATATTTACATTACCTTAATTAAAAGTGATTTTCATTGTGAAACATTACACTTGGCTGTCTGAACAACTGCACAGAAATTAGCAGGCACATACAGTCTAAGGTAGAAAGGAATGTATCCGGCGCCACAGCAATCCGTCAAACCTGGATTCCACTACGGTGATACAAAAGGCTTTATTGAGAAGTTACACACACTAAAATCAACAGGCTACACCACAACCTCCTCCTCTACGCGTTTCACGCTATAGCAGCGAAATAGAAGTATATAAAGTATTTCTCCCACAGCACTTTGGCTACTGTGAGCGCTTTCTGTTCGGTTGAACCTTTCAGGCAGGGCGTCTCCTTCAGGGTGGTATGGAGTTGTGCGGGACTTATCTATGTTGAGCAAGTTTAGAAGTTCCTTTATCAACTTGCTCTCGAAGTCTCAACCCATAATGGATAAAGTATTTTGTCCCCTTAGTGGGGAACACTTGGGCGTATAGGTTGTATTGCTCGGTCACGACCAGGACGTTCCCGATACCCTTTGAGTCTGCCTCAATGCAGAGAAAGTCCATGCAAACAAGGTCCATGGGACCAGAGCTCTTTAGGTGGCCCATTGGGGCTGCGTGTGTAAGCAGTGTTTTCCGCTGTATGCACCGCAGGCACTTCCGACAGCAGCGCTCTACTGATTCCCGCATTTTGGGCCAGAATAACCTGTCTCTCACTAGGCTGAAGGTTTTGTCCATTGCAGGTGTCAATGATCGTTGTGCAGAGATCGTAGGATGGGGTACTGCAAACTTCTGGGCAGGACGTTTTGCTTCCTATCGGGATGGTTATGATAGGGGACAATTCAGTAGAGAAGGCCATGATCCATGTGGAACTTGTCCCATTCTCCCATGATGACAGCGACCGTGTCTGTAGGAGCACACTTCACTAAGAACGGGTTGTTTTGCTGGATGGCCTGGCGTATGGCTCTAGCCACCGGGTCTCGCATATGTTGTATCACCAACTCTTTCCATCTCATGATGGTATCTTGTGTGATGGACCTGCCTTCTGGATGGCAGTGTGCGGCGGGGAGTGCCTTGGGCTTACATCCCAGCGAATCGGCTACCATGAGCTCGGAGAAAGCTACTCTATCCTCCATGATAGTCACTGTGGCGCACATGGTCCGAATCCCAAGGCCTGGAATCTCTTGCCACTGGCCATCGTCTGGCATTGTACTCAGTCCAGGCCTTCCGGATAGAGCATTGGCTCCGATATTCAATGGCCCCAGATTGTATTTCAGGGTAAATTGATAATTGGATAGGGCCACCAACCACCTGTGACCGGTAGCGTCCAATTTGGCGGAGGTCAGGATGTAGGCAAACGGATTGTTGTCGTTCCGTACTTCGAATGAGACCCCATACAGGTAGTCGTGTAGTTTATCGACTACTGCCCACTTGAGTGCTAGAAACTCCATTTTTTGGACCGGATAGTTTTGTTCAATCAGCATCAAACTGCGACTTACATACACCACTGGGCGAAGGCCAGCAGGGTATTTTTGATGTAACACGGCTCCCAGACAGTTGAAGCTGGCATCCACATGCAGGATGTATGGCTGCTCCGGATCGGCATAGGCCAAGACGGGGGCTTCCATTAGGCTTTTCTTGAGCCCAGTGAACGCCTTCTCGTAGGCAGACATCCACGTGTCCCCAAAGGGTGTTCGTGGGTATGCGGCCTTCTGCCGAGGTTCGTCGGGGTAGATCTTCAACAGGTTATTGAGGACCTTGGCCTTACTGGAGTACCGCTCTACGAATCTGCGGTAGTTTCCGCAAAACCCCAGAAAGGATCGCAGCTCCATCACGTTGTCTGGTCTGAGCCAGCTCACTACTATCTCGGATAATAGTTGAAGTTAGGAACATTAATTTTATTCAGCCGAATGAAAATAGAACATTTAAACTAGAATACTTTTGCCAATCAAATGTAGCAGAGAATCACGGTGAAATTATCAACCTAAAGTGTAATAGTGCACTTATTAAAGCATTCTGAGGTCTGCTACTGAATGACAGGCTTATAAACCTTGCTGAAATAAGCACTTCATTGCAGAGGTAACTTCTGACTATTAATATTTATCCCACAATGAACCCTCTATCTTTTAACTGTAAATCAAACTTGAAACTTCCTTGTTTGAATGGTCTTGCAAGTAGTTTTCAAAGACAAACACACCACGCAATTAAATTCATTGGATTTTTTTTCCATTTTAATTATTTTAATCACTTCTGTTTCAGTCAGACATTAAACGCCTCATGTGATACTATGTATTTTGCAAGCACTTCAGTGATTTGAAGACATCCTACAACACAAAATATTCCCAGTTATTTAAGAGAAAGAACATTCCCCTCTGTTAATGCTAGAAAGTGAATGTTCTTGACTCCATAAATTAATTATTCAATGTAGCAAATACAAATGAGCCATTGTGGGATAGTATTTCCACCTGGGTAGGTTGTTCATTTTATCTGGATTTGTCCTCAAATGAGTGCAATTAGAAACACCAACTACAAGCTGTGCAGTAATACCCCAACCTGTGTACAGAGAGCACGCTAATGTTAAAAGTGTTGGTGCTGCATTTCAGAGATTCGCCAGAAGTTTCGTCAAAGAGAAACAGTCTTGGCATTACAAATGTTGCAACCGCTAAGGGAATATAACAAGAGAAGCTGCACACCACAAAAAATAAATCAAAATACTTGCAAAGACCTGTGCTCCTGGTTGAGGGATATCTGCCTAGAAAATCCAGTATTGAGAAAAGTAGAATGATCCAGGGCAACTTCGGATTTCTGTAGAAAAATTTATTCAGCACAAAAAACATGTTTCATCCCTCCTAGGGGACTGGCCAGTCACTTGATAAAGACCCCTGGGAGGGATGAAACGTTGTGTTTTTTGTGCTGAATACATTTTTCTACAGAAATCCGAAGTTGCTCTGGATCATTCTACTTTCCGCAACCGCTAAGGGGACATCACACTTCATGCTCAATGTAAACAAGTCCTTTTCTCTTCACACAGCAACATCTTTGCTCCTTGACGTCATCTCACATCCGGTGTATTTTACCATGATCCTCAAACGGTTTCAAATTCTGCAGATTATCCCACCACTTAAAGAGGAAAGTGTCTGCGATGTGCTGGAACCATGGGGTCATCTTAATTTCACCACGATTCGCCTTTTCCAACAACTGCTTGAGCTCTTCTTTTGACACGTAGCGGTGGCTTTTGATCTCATTAGGGTTGGGATCGAGTGTAACATTCTTCTGCACAAATAGAATGTAATCAATTTCATGTTCTCCCCAGATTTCATCCGATTGGGCTTTATAATGGATTCGGGTCAGATAGTGAAGTTCATCTGGAGTCACCTATAAAGAAGAAGATTTTGTTGCTTTTGTAAATAAATGATGATGCACTCATTACAATCAACCAGGACCTGGATAACCATATGTACACGAGAAGAATTGATTCTATAGGATGCAGCAAAAATATACTATTAAACTAAATACAACCTATTCATATATTATTACACTAAATACATTTTTACAATAAGGACATTTTAGGATAAAAAAGTTTAGATATCTTTTGTACGATGGTACTACCACTATAAAAACACATTCTTAAAGAAAAACAACAACTATTATAGAAGAGATATTGCTTTTGCTGGTGGCAAATATAGCGACTCAAACATAACCAAGGGGACTAATGGTATAATGATTCCAAAGTTGCTTTAACTTTCCTAGAAAAACCTGTGTATGAGATATTTGTAACAGAGCACCCACAATTTGTTATTCACATCAACACTCCTAAAAACAAAGCTAGTGGTGCATTTTATAATAACAAACACAATGGGGAAAGGTGGTTGGAAGGCCTTTTATGCAAGGACACATCTTTATCCAAAGTAACAAGAGGTCTGGTAACAAGACAGAGGGCAGGGGGTTTATACTCGGGTTGAGGGATAGCAGCAGGCAGAGTTCTCAGATTAAGTGTTAACCACTTCGATGCTGTAAAACCTGGAGCCCCAGTCAGTCTTTGGGGGTTAAGCTGAACCCCCTCCCCACCCCCGTCCAAACTGGATTATGATGTTGATTGCTCTATGTGACATGGTTTAAATAATTGTATTTTTGATCTTGCTCATGCTTGGATAGGCCTGGATTCAAGCAAAACATCCTGCTAGAAGCTGATTTTCTGTTCCAGTTCCAACCATGGAACCAGCCTGACTACATTTGGCTGCTACTTAAATTAGCAATGAGCTATGTAAGTTAGGTCAGCGCCAAATCAACCATCTTTAAAAATAAAAAAAATTCTAAAGCAGTCTTATCTTTCAAATAAAATAACTTCAAAAGCAACATAATTACATTAACTTTAGTGCCACAGAGACCTGCAATTGGTTGATGCCTCATTTGGCTCCAAAACAGGTTCCATGTACTCCACAAGCAAAGCAGCTGCATTCTATGTATTAGCTTTACCTGCTTCATCGGAATCCCCAGTTCTTCTTTCAAACGCCTTTGCGCTGCTTGTCTCACCCTGATGGCATTCTGTACCTCAGTTTCCTCAGTTTCTTGGGGGGTATGCAACGGGTGACTGCAACAAGTGTTTGTAAAGCAACCTAAGAAACACAAAATAAATACACAAGTTTTTAAATAGATGCACCACAAAAACCAGAACAATTGTTTTGTAAAATAATTTTTAATTACATTGGCTCATGTTGGAGGAGGGGTATAGTCAATCCAAAGGTAAAAGTAGGAAGGCTTATTATACTTGTCTCTGAAGTGTAAGAATATTATTTGAAGTCCCAGTGTCAGTTTGTGAATTCAGATAAACCACTCAGGATACATTTGTAATTGAAAGTTTGATTTTTAAAATCTTAAATCAATCAGTATAATATATGCATTAAGAAATATTAACGTGTGTTGAGGAACAGTACGAATATAAAGTAAGTATTTGCAGATCAACAGGGTCAACTTGTACAGTATTAAACCAAGGAGACAGGGTTGCAGACCTGTGAGATGCAAATGCACCACAAGTGGTATTTTTATTTACTGTATTAAGTAGAAATAGCTGTGTTAGTCCACTTGCAATAGTGCAGAGTAATGAGTACTTCAGTATTAGGTGATATCAATTGTTTGTCCAAATAAAAAAGTTGTTATAAGACAGGCCTGCACAACTTGTAAAGTGAGAAGGGCCGAACTGCTCCAAAGAAAACTCATTTTGGCCGCACGGGTAAAATCATTATCATCATCATCATCATCATATTTCCCCCAGCACCCCTCATCATATCTTCTCTCCCCCCCTCCCACAGATCATCATATCACCCCCACCTTTCCCCCACCCAACCCACTGACACTGACCAGCTCAGACACTGACCTGCACAGGCACAGACACTGACCTGCACAGGCACAGACACTGACCTGCACAGGCACAGACACTGACCTGCACAGGCACAGAAACTGACCTGCACAGGCACAGAAACTGACCTGCACAGGCACAGACACTGACCTGCACAGGCACAGACACTGACCTGCACAGGCACAGACACTGACCTGCACAGGCACAGACACTGACCTGCACAGGCACAGACACTGACCTGCACAGGCACAGACACTGACCTGCACAGACACTGACCTGCACAGGCACAGACACTGACCTGCACAGGCACAGACACTGACCTGCACAGGCACAGACACTGACCTGCACAGACACTGACCTGCACAGACACTGACCTGCACAGGCAGACACTGACCTGCACAGGCAGACACTGACCTGCACAGGCAGACACTGACCTGCACAGGCACAGACACTGACCTGCACAGGCACAGACACTGACCTGCACAGGCACAGACACTGACCTGCACAGGCACAGACACTGACCTGCACAGACACTGACCTGCACAGGCACAGACACTGACCTGCACAGACACTGACCTGCACAGACACAGACACAGACACTGACCTGCACAGACACTGACCTGCACAGACACAGACACTGACCTGCACAGACACAGACACTGACCTGCACAGACACAGACACTGACCTGCACAGACACAGACACTGACCTGCACAGACACTGACCTGCACAGACACAGACACTGACCTGCACAGACACAGACACTGACCTGCACAGACACAGACACTGACCTGCACAGACACAGACACTGACCTGCACAGACACAGACACTGACCTGCACAGACACAGACACTGACCTGCACAGACACAGACACTGACCTGCACAGACACAGACACAGACCTGCACAGACACTGACCTGCACAGACACTGACCTGCACAGACACTGACCTGCACAGACACTGACCTGCACAGACACTGCCACTAGCTCTGAGGAGCAGCTGCAGGGGGGGGATCGGTGTCCTACCTTTCACTGTGGAGCATGGCTGGAGGGGGGGGAAGCCATCTTGGGCCCTGGCAGCAGGCACCTCACTTCCTGCTCTCACTAACAGGCTCCGCTATCACTAACCCCGCCTCCACCCTCTGCAGTCAGACCGCCTCAGCTCTGTCCCTTCTCTCCTCTCTGATTGCAGGGGATCGCATCAAACTGCTGCCGATCCTTCCCTAATAGGCAGGGGGGGGTGGGGGGTGGTCCATCACAATGCTAGCGCTCGGCAGAGTGGGCTCAGGAGGGGGTGGGGAGCGTGTCAAAATGCTGGTGCTCCTTCCCTCCTGTGTCTGCAGAGCGGGCTGGGGGGGGGGGGGGGGGAGGAGGGCATCGCGGGCCGCTTAGGGAGTCCAGGAGGGCCGCATGCGGCCTGCATGTTGTGCAGGCCTGTTATAAGACAAGCTTTCGAGAGTTCTCCCCTCTTCCTCAGGTCGGCAATACTGATTTACAGAGATTCCATGAGCTCAACACAGATGTAAAAAAAAAAAAACAAGAGCGCCATCTTAAGGCAGATTATGCAGAGAAGGAATAAATATACAGGGTAATAAATGGATGAAAGTTAGTGAGACACAGGACCATACATCTACCAGCAGTGGATAAAACAAAAAAATGACTTATTTCGCTAAGGAGTTTAGCGCAGGAGATGAGTTCAGCTTCATTCATACAAATCGGACTAAAATCCACTCCAGCAATAGGGGGGAATACATATTTACAGCACAATAAATAACAGCCCTAGAGTTTGTTTTAAGTAAGCAGAATCGCTCAACAATAACCATGGGTTAGCTACTTTGTGGACTGCTGTTAAAACCATGTTCATCCTGTTGGGTTCACAGTAACACACCTTTAGTCTCACATAATTTGCAATGTTCACCTTTAATTGCAGCTGCCCGTTTATTCACTGTACAATTTAGTCTTCAATACTGACCTGGAAACGTGATTTTAGCATCTGATCGTTGCTGCAGTAGCAGTTTATTTTCTGTGTTAAAGAGGAACACGCTGAACGCTCGGTGCAATAAGCCTGGAACAAGAAGTACCCGGTGACATAACAAAACGCGACTAGATCATTCAAGTTGCAACAAGCAAACAATTCTTAGGTTATGATTAGCCCTCTCATCAATAACATTTGCACTTCTTTATATTGACACTATCAAGTGCTGAAAAGTATCGATGTTATGATGAAGACGACTCTCCTGCAAAGCTCCATGCCCTTGGTTTCTGATGAACAATTCATCAAATGGTAATTGCTCATAAATCATTTAGCTTGAACATACTAAACTAAATTTTAATACTCCACGCTAACCTTTTCAGTGCCCTATTGATGTACCAGATATGTTACAGGGGAAATAATTGTTTTGCAGGGGCTGATCGGGCCAGTCTCTTCTGTCTCTGTCAGCAGGGGGAGGCGGAGAAGAGGAGAGGGGTTGTCCATGGCCCTCTGGTGCAGCCAGATCTCCAACACTGAAGAGGTTAAATGTGATTGTTCCATTGCTAATTCCAACTCCACATAGGCCGCTAAGCAGACATACATCTCTAAAAATTATATTGTAACTGTGAATCGCTTTGAGTCCCATTGGGAGAAAGCAGTATATCAAATAAAGTTATTAAAATAAAATTGCATCTCTTGTACCTTTATCAATATTTTCATTCAGGTGGCAGTTTTTCCTGGTGTCTGCTCCGATCTTCTGATCATTGTCATCAATGACAATGCACATCTGAGACAGCCGCAGGACTTGCTGCTCGTCCAACGAATCTGTATTTATCTCGGGCATCGTTGGGATATTTTTCTGGCTACAGCAAACAGACTTGGTAATTAATTTACATTGCCAACATATTTATAAACAGTATGTGTACAGACAGTCCCAATGTCATTGTAGAAATTTGCATTTAAAAGGTGAATAGGGCAAAAATTGCATAGTCGCAAAAAGCTGTTGTCTTGCTTGAGCCGGCTCAGTCATTCCCAGAGCTGCCCTCTGACTTCTGGAAATTGGCATCGCTGACCTGTTGAATTTTTACAAGAGCAATTGGGAGAAAAGACCCCTTGTGATGCTAACCAGACATGTCCATGTTTTAGATCAGGGGTGAGCAAACTTTTTATGCCGAGCCCCCCTTTTTTATCCATGAAATTTCTCGGGCCCATCCTGCCTGATGTAATCAAAATCCGATGACGTCAGCGCACATGAGCTGGTTCAGCCAATGTGGCGTACCAGCTTTGTGACGCGTCCGCCACGTGTCTACAATCTCCTGCAGCCAAGTTCACAAATCGCTTGGGCTGCAGGCGTGCGCGCAGCCAGTATACTAGTATTGGATCACTGTTTATTTTATTGTTTGCTGGCCTCTGGTAATATGTTTTTTTCTGGTGCACAAAGGCACTCCATTTGAGGGGGCATTCATCCACCTCTTTGCTACATCCCTTCCCTCTCCCCTTTTTTCCCCTCCCCTTTTCCTTCTCCCATTTGCTTTCCCCAGTGTCACACACGCCTAGTTTTATGTATTATTTATTCCCCTCTTACGCATTTCGTGCGGGTGACCGCACTTTATCTTTGATAGCCACCAGTCCGGTCTCCATCTTTCCTCTTGCGGCAGTTGCACCGCCGTTCTAACCTGCTTCTCTCTGTTGAATTTTTAGGCAGCAAAATTGCCTTCTAACCCCTTGCAAGAGGTGCCGGCGATGCATTGCTCTGCATCCATTATAGGTCTCTCCAAGACACGAGGTTAATTAAAAAGTACTGAGATTTATCAATGATACACCACTGAAATCAGAGACTAATGCTAAAAATTGGGGATACTACAAATAAGTGAAAATTGGCATGTCTGCCAATGTGACGTTCTTCCACACAGGCTTCTGTTACCATCTAGTCACAAAGGCTTTTGCTTCCACAGGGACCGGCAACTCTGTACGAGTTCTATTAAATCACACCAGACCCGTGGTACCTATTTAGTACGTACTGTACCTGTTTCTGTCCTCTACCTATTGAGGAGGCGTGGCTGAGTGAGTAAAGGGGAGTAACTGAGTTTGAAGCAGAGGAACCTGGTTCAGATCCTTGTGACCTTGGGTAAATTGTAAACTCATCTGGGCAGGGACTGTGTCTGTAATTCCTATGTGCTGCACACTGTACTGTAATTTCTATGTGCTGCATGCTGCACACTGTACTGTAATTGTGAAGCACTCCGAGTCCCACTGAGAGAAAAGCGCTATATGCCATAAAGTTATTACATTCAGCCGTACCTTGTGTACCCACTTCTGTCAGTAGTTGAGGCTCAGCAGCTTCATATAATTTAATTAAAGCAGCTGGGAGATTGATGACTTGCCTGATGAGCAGCTGGTTAGGTGGTTGATTAAACACTTCTGCGTGTGATCTATATACAAATAAATATAGATTGCATTAGTGGTATGATCTTTCTACAACATATTGGGTGGCACACATGGTCAGCATTTAGTCAAACACAACCCAAACCATGAAAAAATACTTGTGCACTGTATCATACCGAGTTCTCACAGCCTGAGCTTGTCTCAACAAAACCGCACCTACCTCCTAACGTACCATGTGAAGTTATGTGCAGTGCATGGACGCTGCTGTCGGCAGGCACGCAACTCGCTTCAGTGTATATAGAATGACCGCTTCTTAGTTCTTTTAGAATAAAGATATCCAGAAGATATACCACCTTGTTTCCCTCTGAAGCAGAACCATATACTGCTCCCCCTGTTTGATCCCTGGATTCATATATTCTAAACTTACTGTACACATTTTAAATTGCACACAGAGCTACCATGAACTGTGTTAAAATGCGTACCCACTTTGCTTTTCTTTACATGCACTAACAATGGATGTTTATTGTTTATAATTTATAGGTTGAACTTGACGGACGTATGTCTTTTTTTCAACCTCATCTACTATGTAACTATGTGTATAATAAAAGGCGTATTAGTAGCTCTGAATTATTTCTCAGAATTATCATTAATGTCATTTACGTGTCCCAATATAGCAAGGAAAAGAGAAATTAGGGGAGCGCAAAAATGCAAATGAACAGAAATAAATTGCCAATGGTGGATTGGCTAATGAGATAACTAAACCACCACATGCACTAAGTAATGCACAAGGGTTGGGAAAAAACGCAGTCAATGCACTTACTTGGTGATGTTTAGTCAGGATTTGGATGGTTGTAATAAAAAATGCTACTTAAACGGCCATGTGTAAGTAAAAGGTCATTGGAAGTTTCTTTGCGCTGTCCCTCTGGCTATTGGAGCCTCCGTCTCCAGCTGGATGCTTCCACAGCAGGTGAAGGCTGTGAATTTACCCCGTCACAGGATAATCTCCCAGAATCAAGCAGGGTGCATGGAGAGTGTATTAGAATAAAACATAAGATATCTATTTACATAGCACAAGTACACACTCACATGTCAAAGAATCCTCGGCGACTACGGCAAAGTCCGTGCCCGCTACGGCATGAGAAGGTCCCAGCTCCTACGTCTGCAGCCCTGGAAAGCAGCTGGAACGCAGTCAGAATGGACAACTACGGAGGCCTCCGAGGATGAAAACAGTCCCACAGATGAGAGCAAAGCGTTTCGCTGAATACTCAGCTTCCTCAGGCTCGATGAATCTGTGTGACGTCCCTCTGTTGGTTTAAATACCCTCCTGGTGAGGTCAGATGGACTCCAAAGCTGCATCCAATCTGATGTTACTTTTTTGGCTGATAGTCTCCACGCTAATATCGGGCTAAAGCTATCTAATTACGTAAAGTGTGGATGTGTTACCTTGAGGCTAAAATGCCTCATTCCACTTTCATTTTAATACATAATTAAAATTAAATTGAAAACATAATTAAAAATTGCTGAAAAAACGCCTGACAACAATAAACAATGAAACAATTAAAAATTAAATGAAATTCAGCCACTGGTGTCTTGGAAAAAATCTAGTGTAAGGATCCGTCATTTGCGCCCTCCCCGGCGAGCTCCCTACCTGCCTAGACCTGCGACTGGGCCTCCTGCTTCTTCTGCCTCCAGCGCGGACCCGCAAATGCGAGCGTTCCTTCTAGGACCGCACGCGGCGCTAAATGCTGGTCCCGCCTCCAAACTTCTCTCGCGCAGTGACGTCATAGCCGCGTATCGCACACCCGCTATGTGCGGTACCCACACACACAGAAGCTTCCTCGCTTTTCTGTCTAAAGGGATACACCTGTTCTGTCTCCCTCAGCCAACCACAGCCAGGCATACTCCTGAGTATGCTTCCAGTTCATTGGACTGTTCTGCCTTATATGCTCAGCCTGCCCTCTGGCACATTGGATGAGCATAACCTTGTGTATGAGCGCTGTGTTCACTGCAGTCCTGCCCCCTGTCTGAGCCTTGCCTGTCTTGTCCTGTGTTGCCTGACCTTGCTTGTTTTTGAACTCCGAACTTCTCCGCTCCTGACCCGGCTTACCAACGAAGATCCGTACCTCTCCGCTTCTGACTGCGGCTTACCCACGGCGATCCACACCTCTCCAATACCAACCTTGGCTAAAGTACCTGCAACGATCCGTACCTCTCCAATCCAGACCTCGGCAAGTATCACTGACCATCCTGACCTCTCCTACCCCAACCCGGCTACCTCGACCTATCTACACTCCAGACACGCCCTTGCGGCTGCGGATTGGCGTTTATCAAATCCCACCTCGGCCTCGCGGTCACGCCTTGTTTGTGGTGAGAGCATTGTTACATCTAGTAAAGGTTGACAGAATGGGGAGAGGAGCTCCCATATGTGTGCTCCAAAAGACTTTGGTGGACATGGTGATAATGATGGTTGGAAACAAATGATGATATGGGACAGAATATGATAATGAAAATCTTCCAAATTGATGTGACCACGGTGTGGGTATGGTAGAAACCAATATCCCTAGCTGGAATCAGGATCAATTGGGCATATAACTACGGATGGTAAAGTGTCCTCATGCAGGTATATGGCGTGAGTTATGGCCTCTCTGTGTCTGGAAACAAACACTAATGGTTATGCAAGCTCTGTGCCAGTCCTTTGATAAACTTTAATGGCACATAAAAAAGGGGAAGAGAAACACTCTAACGCGTTTCGCACCCACTGCGGTGCTTTGCCAAAGACTATAAACTCTGACAATCCAAGGAGCCTTACATAGCCAGTCACCACCTGATTAGCCACTGTCTGTTGCTGGGAAAAATCAAAATCCAATAGAAAACTGGTGAGTGTAGGAGAATTTGATACTCCATTCTATTGCGCAGCAGTAGAACAGGTGTTAATACTAAAATTCTGAAATGTAAGTGTAGCCCCCTGTAAACTGCACGGGCTACTTATCCTTCTACTATTGGTGTAAGCCCTGGTTAGGGCAGGCGCCAGTAGTGACCATGGGTTTTTCCCCCTCACCAAGCCCCGTCTCTGTGGTAGAGGCAGGCCCCTGAGCTCTGTGCAGGCTGGACAGAGGGGAGGTCCTGCTGACATCATAGGGGGCAAGGCTGTGTCTATTTAGTGGGCTGTCCGGTGTGTGTGAGTCTGTGCAGTCTTGGATGTGAGTCTTGTGTGTGAGTCGTGGACATCAGTTCTGCATGAAGTGGAGTCTTGGCTGTCAGTTCTGAGAGAGTTGGAGTCTCTGGAGAGCAGTGTGTCTGCTGCCCCAGAGAAAGGAGAGATGACCCTGTGACAGCTGCGCAGGTAGCTGGTCAGTCTGGGAGCATCCGATGGGAGCTGAGGAGTGTGCGTGGTCTGAAGTGCTGTAGGACCGAGAGGAGATAAGGACAGACCTATATAGAGGTGGACCAATGCCCTCGCCCTGCTCAGGGGGTGAGGGGAAGGAGATATAGCCTCACCCACAGGGCCTACCCTGGTGGAGGTGGAGGCCGGGGTATTGAGGCCCCATCCAGACCATCCTGTCTGGAGACAATACTGAAGGGAAAGAGAGGAGGAATACCAATACATTTGGAAGCCTGCTGCACAGGTCTTGCTGCTGTATCTGAACTACTGCTACTGTGTGCTGCTGCTGGGATAAGAGACAATAAAGAGACATTGCTGTTTTACATCAGACTGTGTGTTGTTCAGGAGCATTCACCCTGGGACCAGGGTTACTTCTCTATAAGGGTCCTACCCCACATTCTGGGAAGTTATAGAGGATGGAGGCGCTGCACCGTTGCTAAAGAGAAGATGGAGGCATATACCCCAGAAGCCTGGTCCTGTATCCCCGACATCACCGCGGGAGACTCAGGCCCTCCTGTTACCGGCAGGTATGCACCACCAACATACATGTAGCCAGCCCTCATTAAACCCTAGATATGGTATCTGTGTCTGGGGGGGGGGGGAACATGGGTTACATTTGGAGGCGAGCTGCTGAGATCCCAAACAGGACAGGCTTTCAGTGAAGCAGAACGGGAGGAGTGAAGTGCACTTTCCGTGCAAGTGCTGGAGAGAGTAGGGCATGTCATACCAGGGGTAGTCAGGGGAACGTGGACTCCCGCACAGTACGCCCTGGGTGCCCTAAGAGGGTGTTGTAAGATGGGTGCAAAGCTATAGCTGTTCTAGTCCCTTGAGGCAGGTAGTGTGAGGCAACTGGGGGGGTTAGCCTGTTAACTTGTCCAGGGACCATGGCCCAGGGCCCGCACTATGAGTGGCCAAAAGTAGGGATGCCCGTACTTAGGGAGATGCCCGGTACACTAGCTAGCACCCACATAAAACGCACCACAGAGTACTTGCAGGAACAGTCACCGAGTACAGTGCATAGAGAAGGAGTTCTGCCTAGCCTGGGGTATGCCACATCATACTAGGGGGCAACAGTAAGAGAAAGCATGCAGAGAGCATGCAGAGAGTGTTCAGTGAGCAAGTGGAGGTCAGTCAGTGTCTAGGAAGGTGTTACACCGTAGACACTGAGAATAGTGCACATTTACATTTGGTGGGCTCATCAAAGATGGCGGCCGTCACTACATGTGCTTTGCGGAGCAAGGAAGAATCCAAAATGGTGACAAACGCGCCATCCACGGCCCAGCACTTAGCAGCCGAACTAAAATGGCGATTCCCGCCAATCCTTGAGCGCGCACGTGAATCGTGCAAAGAGACTGTGAGAGAAATGTGGAGGGAGATGTGCAGGGGTTTGGCGCCAAACCCAGATCCCCTGCAAGAGGAGCGGAGCGGCGCGAAAGCCCACCCACCTGTGCTGTGACTGGCCGACAGACCAGGCCACATCACACTGAAAGAAGGAGTGCCCCGCCTCTTGTTTCCACCAGAGGGAGGGGGCACAAGGAGAGCCAATCAGGAGAGCCTTCCGCAGCGAAGGGAGGGACATGAAGTGAGAGCGAGGAGCTTCACTTCTGTCTGGCATTCACAGAGAGCGGAGCTGAGCAACTGAACTGTTCCACCCCTGAGCGAAATATGGCCGAACTAAGCACCACGATTTACCAGCTACCAGGAGGCTTACTGGTAGTGGAGGTTGAGGGCCACGAATACCTCCGGTGCCTGTGCGTCCATTGCGGGATACCCGGAGCGGTCCCAAGCACTAAGGCACGATGCCCTCAATGCGGCACGTACTACCTGTGGCCTAACGAGCCATGGCCACTGATCGAGACCCCGCGGGGTGCCCCTCCGGGAACACTAACGAAGGTGGCGGAGACGAAAGACATGGCTGCCCTAATTCCCCGCTTCACCCATGCGGTAACAACCAAGGCCCAGCCAGCTACAGAGCCGAGAGAACCGTCGACGGAGGAGAGCGCGACCGCAGTGGAGGTACCGGAGTGTTACGCTGTGCTCACCACGGACAAGGAGGGACCCCGAAACTGAGGTGAGATGGGTAACAACTGCACCCACAGCTACGGGGACACGCCTGGAAAGTGGAAAATAGGCATCTGGAACCGTCTGGGAGTATAAGATAAAATAAGATACTCGCCAGACGAGAAGGGAGGTTCCTGAAGATAGCTGGTACCGAGAGCCTGGGGTCCAGAGCCGGGGGGTAGGTCGGAGTCCGCAAGCCGAGGTAAAGGGACGGAGAGTTGAGGAGGTCAGGATACAAGCCAAGGGTCGAAGTCCAGAGCGGGTCCACAGACAAGCCGGTTCGGTACACAAGGGATCCCTAGGGAAGACAAAGAGACAAGAACTGAGGCAGGCACGACCGTGGGTAACACAGGTCACACAAAGCTATGCTCAGCCAAAGAATGAATGGCTGAGCAAGATTAAATAGGAGGAAGAGCCAATACGAAGAGAGGGGGAGTAACGAGGGAGCGGCCCCAGGGAAGATAGGGATTGGTGGGGAGAAAATTGCCACAGCTGCGCTAGATGTGAAGCTTGTGAGCGGTGCATGCGCATCAGGCGCGTGCGCCGCACGGGAGAGATGCGCGCGGCCTGAGCTGGGGGTGGGAACTCCTCCTGAGGGAGGACGTAAAGGTCCTCGGCCGTGCGCGCGCACGCGCGCGTTCAGTAGCCGCCGCGGGAAGCGGAGGGGAAGGAAGATCCCGTCCGCGGCGGCGAGGAAGCAGAGCCAGAGCGGAGGTAAGTGAAGTCGCGGGAGGAACCCCCTTAGGGAGAGGTGTTCCCCCAGACCTTACAGTACCCCCCCCTTGAGGAGCGGCGTCAGGACGACTCCAATATGGCTTTTGGGGAAATTTAGAGTGAAAGAGTCTCAGCAGTCTGGGAGCATGTATTTGATGGTAGGGTACCCAAGATCTTTCCTCTGGACCAAAGCCCTTCCAGTGAACCAGGTATTGCACCGAACCCCTCGTCCTCCTGGAATCCAGAATAGACAATCTCAAACTCCTCCTGCCACTGAACTATGACTGGCTTAGGGTCAATCGGTGTCCTATGGAACCGCGGACTCTGGAACACAGGTTTCAGCAGTGACACGTGGAACACGGAGGGTATCTTCATGGATGGAGGAAGTTCCAGACGATATGCCACAGGATTGATCTGTTCCACTACTGAGAATGGGCCCAAGTACCTGGGAGCCAGCTTGTGGCTCGGAGTCTTCAGTCTAATGTTCTTGGAGGAGAGCCAGACCTTATCCCCTGGCTTGAAGACTGGTGCCTGACGGCGGTGAAGATCTGCCTGTGCCTTTTGTCTGTTGGTTGCCTTTCTCAAAGCCTCTTGGATCTTTTTCCAGGATTCCTGAAGATCCTTGATTCGGTCATCTGCCGCTGGAACCCCAGAAGGAACTGAGGTGATGGGCAGCTGACCTGGGTGAAAACCATAATTAATGAAAAAAGGGGATTTCAGCGTGGTGCTGTTCTTTAAAGAATTATGGGAGAACTCTGCCCACGGAAGTAAATCTACCCAATTGTCTTGGCTGTCCGCGATGAAATATCGGAGGTATTGCTCCAGAGTCTGGTTCGTTCTCTCGGTTTGCCCATTAGTTTGGGGATGATACCCGGAAGAAAAGTGGAGGGTGATATCCATCCTGCGAGCGAAGGCCCGCCAAAATTTTGAGACGAATTGTGTACCTCGATCGGATACGATGGAAAGAGGAACTCCGTGAAGGCGGAATATTTCCTTAACAAAAACGTCTGCCAGGGTGGCGGAATTGGGTAGGCCTTTGAGAGGGACGAAATGGGCCTGTTTGGAAAAACGATCCACAACAACCAAAATGGTGTTCATCCCTTTAGAGGTTGGAAGTTCCACCACAAAGTCCATGGAGAGATGACTCCATGGCGTTCTGGTATAGGGAGGGGTTGTAGAAGGCCGTACGGCTTTTTACGAATGGTCTTAACCTGGGCGCAGATTGGACAGGTCTTTTCATACTCCAAAATGTCCTGCAACATGGTTGGCCACCAAAAGGTACGACCAATGAGGTCAGAAGTTCTGCTAATGCCTGGATGACCAGCTGACGTAGAAGAATGACCCCACTCAAAAATCTTCTTACGGAAGCGCGGAGCTGCATACAGACGGCCGACCGGCACCTTAAGGCCCCTCAGGAGATTAGATTGTGGTGCCATGACCTGATCCAGGATATCAAAAGAGTTGGCCGAAATAATGTATTTGGAGGGTAAGATTGTTTTGGAGATAACTTCGGAATTGTCCTCAAACAGGAATTGACGTGAAAGTGCGTCTGCCTTTTGATTCTTTGAACCAGGAATGTAAGATATGAGATAATTAAATCTCGGAAAAAAAAGAGACCATCGATCCTGACGTGCCCCAAGGCGACGTGCACTCTCAATGTAAAGTAAGTTTTTATGATCAGTAAAGATCGAAATGGGGGTCTCTGTTCCCTCCAGAAGATGTCTCCATTCCTGAAAGGCGAGTTTAATCGCGAGAAAGCTCTCTATTTCCGACGTCATAGTTCCGTTCTGCCAAAGAATTAAAAAAAAAAAAGAACCCACAGGGATGAAGTTTGGCCTGTGGGGACTGTCTCTGAGAGAGAATGGCGCCAGCACCGACATTGGATGCGTCTACCTCTAGGGTAAAGGGAAGCCCGGGGTTAGGGTGACGCAAAATAGGAGCAGAAGCTAAAGACTTTTTGAGGGAGTCGAAAGCTTGGAGAGCTGCAGGGGACCAGACTGCTGTGTTAGCTCCCTTTTTGGTAAGGGCAGTAATGGGGGCCACGGTAGAAGAAAAATTATTGATGAATTTACGATAGTAATTAGCAAATCCCAAGAATCGCTTTATGGCTTTCAGGGAGGTGAGTTGTGGCCATTCTAAGACAGCCTTGAGTTTGACTGGGTCCATAGAGAAGCCAGTGCTAGAAATGATATATCCAAGAAAGGGAAAGGAAGAAAGATGAAAAGAACATTTCTCTAGCTTAGTGTAGAGATTGTTCTCCCGAAGGCGGGACAGGACTAATTTGGTGTGCTGAATGTGGTCAGAGAGGGATTTGGAAAAAATAAGGATATCATCAAGGTATACGATAACGAAGCTGTCGAGGAGATCACGGAAGATCTCGTTGACGAACTCCTGGAAGACCGCCGGGGCATTGCACAGGCCGAAAGGCATGACCAGGTATTCATAATGCCCATCCCGGGTGTTAAAGGCAGTCTTCCACTCGTCGCCCTGACGGATGCGGACAAGGTTATAGGCTCCGCAGAGATCAAGTTTGGAAAAAATTGTTGCCCCCTGTAGACGATCGAAGAGTTCGGAAATGAGTGGCAGGGGGTAACGGTTCTTGATCGTAATTTTGTTAAGACCTCTGTAGTCAATACAGGGGCGCAAGGAACCATCCTTTTTCTTAACAAAAAAAAATCCAGCTCCAGCTGGAGATGAAGAATTGCGGATGAAACCCTTCCTCAAATTATCCTGGATATACTCGGTCATGGCCTTGGTCTCGGGTATGGATAGGGGGTAAGAACGGCTCTTGGGTAAGGTAGCACCAGGAAGGAGATCAATAGGACAGTCAAAGTCTCTATGGGGAGGTAACACCTCAGAACGTACCTTATCAAAAACGTCCGCCAGGTCCCAGTAGACCGTTGGAAGGGAAGTTTTATAGTCTGTGGGTAATTCCACTCCGGCTAACATACGTTTGGGGGGAAGACAGGTCTTAAGGCACCGGGGGCCCCATCGTATGGGTTCTTTATTAACCCAATCTAATTGTGGGTTATGAAGTTGCAACCAGGGGAGTCCCAGAATCACATCTACTGATGGAGTGTGGATCACGTCCAAGATAATCTTCTCTTGGTGACAGTCCTCCGTGGAGAGGGATAGAGTACAAGTCTCCAGGGAAATAAAAGCTGGTTGGATTGGACGCCCGTCTATGGCCTCCAGACCAACTGGAACAGCCTTAGATCGGAAGGGAATCCCATTCCTATAGGCAAAACTCTGATCAATGTTTCCCTGAGACCCAGAATCTATAAATGCGGAGGCGGGGATCAGGGAGTTATTCCAGGCCAGAGAGATAGGCAGCATTATTAGAGTGGGAAGTACTTTAGAAGAAGAAAGACGAGAAGAGATTACACCCAACGAGATCCTCTCATACCTTATTGGGTCTTGGCATTTCCCGGATGCAGAGGACAGCTTACCAGCAGATGACCGGGGTGACCGCAGTAATGGCACAGTCCACCTTCTCGTCACCCTGTCTCTCAGACGCGGATAGCCGATGACTTCCGAGCTGCATGGGTTTGGGACCGTAATGGACGAGACTGCGGCTGGTAGACCGAGAGGAGGTGGTATGAGGAAGAGCGCGTTCAAGTCTTCTCTCTCGTAACCGCTGGTCCACGCGGATGCAGACCGTATTGAGATCCTCCAATCTGGTGGGCCTCTCCATAGTGGCCAGCTGGTCTTTGCTGGCATCCGAAGGAGACCCTGCCAAAAAGCTGCGGAGAGTGAGTCATCGTTCCAGGAGGTCTCCGCCGCGATCGTCCGGAAGTCCAGAGCATACTCGGCAACAGGACGAGTACCCTGGGAAATATGGAAGAGAGAAGAATCTGCCGTAATTTGGCGACCAGGCGTATCAAATACTTGCCTGAATTCTCGAAGAAAGCGAGAATAGTCACGTGTCATGGCAGGCTCCCGCTCCCAGATGGGGGATGCCCAGGCTAGGGCCTTTCCGTTCAAGAGAGACATAATATAGGCCACCCTTGAACGTGCAGTGGGAAAGCGCGAAGGAGATAATTCAAATTGCATCTCGCACTTATTAAGAAACCCTCTGCACTCGTGGGGATCCCCTGCATAGCGGTTGGGAGCTGGGAGACGAGGATCCACAGCTACAGGAAGACCCGGGGAGGGAAACGCCGCAGCTGCCATGGAAGAGGAGCCTGGGGAATGGTGCAATGACGAGAGTCTAGAGAGCTCCTGCGTCATGGAGGCAAGCTGCGCCTCTAGCTGGAGAAGTCGCTGCATAGGGCTTGGTTGCTCAACCTCTTCGGGGTCCATGTCCGTGGGGCTGAGCATAATGTTACGCTGTGCTCACCACGGACAAGGAGGGACCCCGAGGAAGAAACCGAGAAGGTGAAATGCGTAGAGTGACGTCGTTGCATCAATCGGAACCCCTGGAAGCGGATGTCGTCACTTTCGGTCTTCGGTGAGACGCATCCGTGACACGCACGCCAGCACAGAGGGATAGTAGAGACACCACTCATCCGGTTGCAAAGATCCACTGCGTGAGATCTAAATGCTTTTTTAAATCTTACACCATGTGAGTTTATTGGATTTTATTTACTTTTATAAAATATCCTGTACAGTCTGCACTATGTCCGGTTCTATTTTATACTAAGGTCCATTGGAGTGATTTACCTGGTTGGTGACGGTTCGCAATCTTGATTGCATTGTTTGCAGCACACTACCCAAAGATACCTTTACGTGTCCATATCCATCTCACGTTTGTGAGTATTCTGCATATAGACCTGGTAATACATCACCCACGCCATTATTATTACAATACTGCACCATCAGAATATGTTTTTGTTTTCACATGTTTGCTTCTCCTGATGATCCACACCTTCCCACTTGTCACGAGGATTGAGAGAGCAGTCCTACATATGTGTTTGGATGAGTATCACTATTTTTTACTAAGTTGTATTTTACACTTCACTGTTGGTTAACTCACCACACTTTGATATACAGAGTGCCACGTTTGATAAGGTTTTCTTTCACATACGACCGTGGGTAACACAGGTCACACAAAGCTATGCTCAGCCAAAGAATGAATGGCTGAGCAAGGTATAAATAGGAGGAAGGACCAATAGGGAGAGGGGGAGTAACGACGGAGCGGCCCCAAGGAAGATAGGGATTGGTGGGGAGAAAATTGCCACAGCTGCGCTAGATGTGAAGCTTGTGAGCGGTGCACGTGCATCAGGCGCGTGCGCCGCGCGGGAGAGATGCGCGCGGCCTGAGCTGGGGGCGGCAACTCCTCCTGAGGGAGGACGTAAAGGTCCTCGGCCGTGCGCGCGCATGCGCGCATTCAGTAGCCGCCGCGGGAAGCGAAGGGGAAGGAAGATCCCATCCGCGGCGGCGAGGAAGCAGAGCCGGAGTGGAGGTAAGTGAAGTCGCGGGAGAAACCCCCTTAGGGAGAGGTGTTCCCCCGGACCTTACACGAGCCAGCCCGTTTCGTACCACTACCCACTGGCGGTACCGCTCAAGAACCCGTGACTCCCTTGCGGAGGAGCCGATCGTAATATCGTCGGAGGAGGAAGTTGGCGTCCCATCGGTGGCGATGCGCCTACCGGTGAACCACCCCAGCTGTAACAAAGATGGCGGTTCACTTACCGGAGAGGAGGAGCAGACGAGTCCGGGCACCTGCAGGAACCTGCAGAGGACGAGAAGGAGAGGCTTGCGGCCTACTTACCCGTCCACGGACCGGATGATCCACCACCGCCCCTTCCGGTCTTCGACGCACTTCCGGTGCGTGACCACGGAGCGGATGGAGATTCCGTGGGCACCGGCGATGACGTCACTTCCGGGTCCGACTGGAAGAAAGGCCCGGGAGCGCTGTTCTCCCCATGGAGAGCAGCCATGACAGCTGCAATGGCCACACTGAAAAGCCAAGGCCCATCCAGAGGAGCACGAAGCACGTCGGAGAGAGCAACCAAGAAAGCGCCCACTGGTCACGGTATTACCCGCTTGCTGGACACTGACTTGAACATTGCCCCAGCCCCAACCCCTAGCTCCATCGCCCCGGCCACTGCCCCTGCCCCGTCACGAGTGTTGTCACCGGGACCTAGCGGGGATAAATTGAGCAAGTACCCCAAATATTCCAGAGATGTGCGGGACTGGGAATTGAGCGATGAGGGGTCTGATGGGGAAATACCATATGCCAATGTGATACGTGTGCCTAACCCTGTGCCTTTTTCTCCTGCAGCTAGAGGGAGGGCCTGAGGGTCCCATACTACAGCAGAGGCTGGGCCTGTAAGTGAAGTGGTTCACAAGATGAACCCTACAGTGTACATCAATGCCAAAGGGAGGAGAGATTGCTCGCACTCTACAGAGGCGGGGACGTCCGGTATCTCATCCCAAGCAAAGTCCCAGGTAGAGACCACTAGCCCCTTATTAGAGTACGAGCACCGTGGCAAGTGGTGGGCACCCCTGTTCACTGGGTACCACGAGAGTATGGACCGCACCAGGTTCTTACTCATCCGTAACAACATAGTTGATTATTGGTGGGCGGCAGGTGCCTATACTCCCCAGGAGGTGGCGGACGAAGTAGAACACAGGTACCAGGAGATAGAGCAGAAGATCATTCTGCCCAAGGGCCCCAGTATTTTGTATGATGATATTGCCCCTGCAGAACCAGAGTTTTGGGTACTGCCAAGCAGGGCGGGTCACCGTAAACTCACAAAGTTGAGCAGAGCAGAGCAGACAGAGCCATAGTGGCTAGGTATAGGCAGTCCCATGGGTACGAATACCCTTATGTGCCTGAACCCATAATGAGAGAGATTGAGGAGAACCGAGTTAGTTGGCTCCGAGACGCCGTATAAGAGTACCTGAGGACAAAGTTTGGTAAGGCAGGTTACCACAATCAGGACAGGATCAGTGAGTTGGTCAGGATCTGGAGTATAGGACGGTGCATATACATGCACAGTGTAATATATCGGCCAGAGTCTGGGTCGGTACAGTCATTTTACGTGACCATAACTGACCATAATGGAAGGAAAGTACGGAAGCCTGACCCGAAGCATTATTATTAAGGTTCTCCCCATTGGGAGTAACTGTGTTTCATATACTACCTCGCATGGAAAAAAAGGGTATGCCTAACAAACTGCCATGTTTTGTGTTATGTTCCCAGTGTTTGTCTACGCAGGATGGTTCTGCTAAAAGTAAGTCCAAGTGGGGACCATTGGATTCCACCAGAGGGAGAGTGTAGCACCCTGTAAACAGCACTGGCTACTTAACTTCTACTACTGGAGTAAGCCCTGGTAAGGGCAGGCGCCAGTAGTGACCATGAGTGTTTCCCCCTCACCAAGCCCCGCCTCTGTGGTAGAGGCAGGCCCCTGAGCTCTGTGCAGGCTGGACAGAGGGGAGGTCCTGCTGACATCATAGGGGGCAGGGCTGTGTCTATTTAGTGGGCTGTCCGGTGTGTGTGAGTCTGTGCAGTCTTGGATGTGAGTCTTGTGAGTGAGTCGTGGACATCAGTTCTGCATGAAGTGGAGTCTTGGCTGTCAGTTCTGAGAGAGTTGGACTCTCTGGAGAGCAGTGTGTCTGCTGCCCCAGAGAAAGGAGAGATGACCCTGTGACAGCTGCGCAGGTAGCTGGTCGGTCTGGGAGCATCCGATGGGAGCTGAGGAGTGTGCGTGGTCTGAAGTGCTGTATGTAGGACCGAGAAGAGATAAGGACAGACCTATATAGAGGCGGACCAATGCCCTCAGCCTGCTCAGGGGGTGAGGGGAAGGAGATATAGCCTCACCCACAGGGCCTACCCTGGTGGAGGTGGAGGCCGGGGTATTGAGGCCCCATCCAGACCATCCTGTCTGGAGACAATACTGGAGGGAAGGAGAGGAGGAATACCAATACATTTGGAAGCCTGCTGCACAGGTCTTGCTGCTGTATCTGAACTGCTGCTACTGTGTGCTGCTGCTGGGATAAGAGACAATAAAGAGACATTGCTGTTTTACATCAGACTGTGTGTTGTTCTGGAGCATTCACCCTGGGACCAGGGTTACTTCTCTATAAGGGTCCAACCCCACATTCTGGGAAGTTATAGAGGATGGAGGCGCTGCACCGTTGCTAAAGAGAAGATGGAGGCATATACCCCAGAAGCCTGGTCCTGTATCCCCGACATCACCGCGGGAGACTCAGGCCCTCCTGTTACCGGCAGGTGTGCACCACCAACATACATGTAGCCAGCCCTCACTACACCCTAGATATGGTATGTGTGTCTGGGGGGGGGGGGGGGGGGGGGACATGGGTTACATAACCATTAGACCAAGAAGTCCCCCACCTTCCGGTTGCAGAGCAAAGAGTTTGAAGAAAATTGGAAAAGAGTATTGGATGAATGTTCAGGTAAACTGATGGAGTTAATCGTACAGTCCGAAATCCAACAGGAGGCAATGCAGGACAACATGGTCATACGATGTTGTTAATATTGCCCTGGAACATTCCCTCATGAGCCTCTTTTGCACATACGGTACTGTATATAGTGTTTGGTGCACTTTTGTTCATACAGGAAGCTGTGCAAACACAAAGCAATTGTAACATGCACACCTGTGTTCTGTACAAATTCAAGGTCATTTGAGGCACAAACAGAAAGCAAACGAATTAAGCGTCTGAGTGCACACTACCCCTAAGGGCAATAGAAGTAATTAAACAGTGTATAAAGTGAAGCAAAGGATACATGAGAATACAAATCATGTGGTAATCATTAAATATGTCATGATGTTTGTAAAAGTTTTGAATTTTTAAATTTTCAATATTTTTGTGTTTTATGCAATGCCACAATCTTAGCCCCAAATAACCCTCAGTAATATATAATATCTTAGCCCCAAATAAACACCCTAGTTATATATATTATATATACATTCTATATATATATATATTTATATTTATAGAAATGCATACCAGCACCAGAAAAGGCAAAAATAGAATTGTGAATGGAGATATAACTTTATTATAACATACTACACATGCAGACACAACGTTTCGGTCCCCACGGGGACCTTGATGAGGGGTGCACACAACTCCATGTGCCACATTTAAATACTGAAAACATTGGAGCCAAAATTTACAGGAGGTGAGGGAGGGGAGAGGAGAGGGAGGGTGGGGATCTGTTGCAGGATACCATATGTAACGGGTATATCCCCCCCCCAATCGCAGATTCTACTGTGTGGGTGCAGGAACATATATTGTTACTCGGTGTGGTGCATACCTGTTGGCTCACAGGAGGGCCGAGCTTCCGCCATGGGGAAACCTGGGGCAATTACACTAGGGATAATACTTACAATAACGAACGATGCAGCGCCTCCACCGGCGATGGCTCCCACCAGAGGGGGAGTGGTTCCTCGCAGGACAATCACAATAACACAATAATGATCACATAGACATGAAGGTATAATAACTAGTGACTTTACTCACATGTAAGAATAACCTATCACATGCATAACATAACCTGTGTCCCTCTCCTAGAGGAGACACCTACTGCGTCGCGCAGGACGCTTCCCCAACATTAAGTGAGCCCACCCAGTGTCCAGAGAAACCCCACCCAATGTCCCGCACTCTTGCAGAGAGTCAATGGGTGACTGCGCAGTCACAGTTAATCTAAGGGCCCGGTGGTGCACTTATGTATGTAGATAATACCTGCCGAGCACTCCGATGCTCGGTTCAGCAATACTTCGCAAAGGATCAGTCGGGCGATGCCTCCTTCTGATCCTCCAACCGAACTCCTTGCACGTGGACCGCTAGAGCGGTCCCACTCCGGAACAGTCTCTGTGGACCTCAACGTGGGTCCAACCGCTTCACGGAAACAGCACTCTTCACTGTGTCCCTATCTTCCTAAGGGGCACGTGCTACACTATAGGCCGTCCCTATAGTGCAGCAACCTGTGGTGGCTTGGGAAACTCCTATGGGCCTAAAGGGGTAAGGACCAGTCCCACTCCCCTAACTACCCACGTCCCTACAGCCTCACTAATGCTGACAGCCAACGTGCTGTCAACTAGGTGCCTGCCTGCCAGACCTCACAGCACTGACCGCTGTGACAAGGCAGCACTCTAAGCTAAGGGCAGCGTCCCTATCTTGGGCCTCCCTAAGCAATTAACCCACTACCTTAGTGGGGGGTTGGGGCCTATCTGGGGTGCAGGTACCTATAGGGCCGCAGGAGCTGTACTCGCTCCCCGCGCCCTGCCTTCCCTCACAGATCCCCTGCTCCAACTATAACTCCTGAGTGACAGGGTCCCTCTCTCTAGAGCAGTCCCTGGCAACACTCTCTCTATGTCAGAGTACTAAGCTACCTCAGTCCCAGGGGGGTGCTGGCCTAGTACAGCGAGTCCTAAACTCCTGTACCCTACCTCTTCCCTTAGGCTGCTCCGGTCTCTCACTGCTCTGCCTCTGACTCCCGTTTCTCTCTGACTGCTGTCTCTCATAAGCCCGCCAAATGTATCTATTTCTCCAGGCTCCCTAAGCCCTATTGGCTCCCTGGTGTCACGTGGGGCACGCAAAGGCTCTTGGGATATGTAGTCCCAGCTCAGAGACTTCCCTGGTAGGCTAGGGGTTCGCGGGCTTTCTCTCTCATGCCCTGCGCGTGCGCAAGCTTTCCCGGGCTGCCTCGATCTTCCCTGAGCTGTCCCTACTCTCGCGCGAGCTATCCCTGTCTCTGGGGCTCTCCCTACACTATCGGGGCCCTGCGCATGCTCAACCCGCAGTGCAATGGTGGCGCCCTGCTTCACCGGCCGCCGGGACCTCAGAGACGCGATCGCAGCCTTAGCAATGGCCCGATCGCGTCCCCGGCAACCGGCCGCAGGCAGGAGAAGCCGCGCTGCTCCCTGCTCCAGCCCCCACCTCTGGAAGCAGCCGTCGGGTCTTTCAGCACCCGCGATCGAACTGCGCCAGGGGAGGGGGGTCTCCAGGAGCCACGGGAGCTCCAGGCTATATTCTCCCCCTGGTGGAACTCCAACGTCCTCGCTTGGATAACAGATGTAACCATGCACAAACATTACATAGTGAAAATGCAGTACACAGAATACACAACACATTCCGACTTTACATCTCGGGTTACAGGACAGATTACACACTATACCAGAGGCTAGCTGAGACCATTCGTGGGGTGCCCCTAACAGATCATGTGGGGGTACCTCACTTTTGCGTCCGTGAGCTTCCCCCAGAAAAATTTCTTGGAGAGCACACCGGAGGGCAACAGTTACTGGCTCTTCGCTACTTCCTCCCCCTGGTGGACGGAGTAGCACAATGTCTTTTAAGCAGGCCTTTACCCGGTCACCCGCGGCATGGATGCGGTAGACCAGGAGGCCAGGACCTTTCCCGCGGTCCACTACCTGGTGGGTGGAGCGTTCCTCTTTGGGCTCCAAGGAGAAAATTTTCACTACACAGTCCGTGTCCCTACGGCCCTGTGAGGCTTCCACTGGGAAGCGAAAACTGAACAATGTCTCCGTTCGCAAAGTCTCTGGTTCACCCGGCAGGGGGTAAAGGGTTGATACCTTACCACTGCGGTGATTCCCGGTGGCCAACAGGTCCTCGGGGACGCTGTCAGTTCCCACCTCGGCTGTATCGGGACCTGTCCACAACACTTCTGGGACAGTCCACTCACTGACTTGGAACTCGGGAGCGTTGGATCCCAGTCCTGGGACCATTTGGGTCGGAGCGCACAGGCTCACACTCCGCTCAAGAGCCGTAACTCTGGCCTCTTTCACGGCCACCTCCATCGGAGCCTGTGGGGAGCAAGGGAGTTCCTTACCTCTCTGCTGGCTGGCGATGGGCTTCTCTTCTTCTGGAATGATCGGCGGTAGATACGGGTCCACTCTCACCACTGGACAGCTACCTTCTAATGAGGACACCTCCGCCAGGACGCGATGCAGAGGGGAGCCCTTCGCCCGGGCGACCAGACTTAAGGAGTCATCGTGCTCCGCGGTCACCTGGAGGCTCACCCCCAACACCCCTGGGGCAGTCAACTCACCCTTGTCGTCGGTAGGTACTGGTCCTTCTTCTAGGACCGATGGTACCTCTGTAGTAGGTCGGACTGGCCGTTGTAGGGCACACGGGCCCACAGCAGGGTCTGCATCCGCCGAGATAGTGTGTTCGTTGACTTCACTAGAGTGGTCCGCCGGCAGGTGCATCACCACAAGTGCTGGGTCACCGGATTCACTAAAAGAAGGTGGGGGTATAGACACCTTACCCTGTGATTCCTCTGTATCATAGCTTCTGTCACGGGAGACTCCTGTGGCGGGTAGGATCTCGGTGGCCGGAACAGCACGAGCGTAGTAGGGGTCACAAGCAGAGGTCCAAGGCAGGCGGCAGGCAGCGAAGTCAGGTACAAGCAGGGGTCCGAGGCAGGCGGCAGGCAGCGAAGTTAGGTACAAGCAGAGGTCGGCAACGAGGAGACTGGAACAGGACAGGCGGGGCAGGACAGGGACTAAGAACAGGGAGCAGGGACTGAGACCGGGGAGCAGGAATAACCAGGGACAAGCCAGATTACTAGCAAGGGCTTTTACTGTGAGCAGACTCAAATACAGGTACAGGTACAGGAAACAGGTCAGGATCAAAGACAGGCATGAGCATACTGCAGGAGTCTGACTAGCAAGCAAAGGCAAAAGCAACAGACAGGAAGCAAGCTATAAAGGACAGAGACAGGAGCAACAAGAAGACAGACAGACAGAGGAACCCAGAGCCAACAGAAGACAGCAGCACACCCAGTGGACAAGGAAGCTATGGCTAGGCAGGAGGTCTAGGCAATCCTGACATTACTCCCCCCTCTCAGGAGCGTTCTCCGGACGATCCTCCAGGCTCTTCCCGGAGGCCTTGATGAAACGGCGACTCAAGGTGACCCACCTCTGGTGGCTTGTCAGTGGGCAGAGGCTACTCCAGATCATTGTCGTGCACAATCTGGAAGTTCTTCACAGATGCGTGTGTGACACGCCCGTGGAAGTTGAACACGTAAGACTGAGTGTCATCATTCCACACGGGGGCCTTATTGTGCAGCTCGATGATGTTCTCCTGACACTTGTTCTGCCATTTAGACAGCAGGCTCTCCGAATCATTGTGTGGCTGGAAAGGGATGCGCTCGTGATTGAAATTCTTTCCGGGAATGAGAACCGCCATCTTCCGGGGACCCTTAAACCCGAGGACGTTAGTTTCATAGCAAATAGCCGCCAGTTCTTGCCGGGACGCTGCATTCTCTGACTGTCCCTGAGCCCTAGCTGGGCTAACACCGCGGTCAAACACTGTAAACTTGGTCCCCATTAGGTTGGATCGGAGTTTGCCAGTAAAACTGCCCGCCTCCCGGGACATGTCGGTCGGATCAATAGATATCAAGTAGTTGGACGTTTTACTCTTCTTTCTCTTCCTCCCAGCGAGAAGAAAGAGCTTGTGGTTTTCGTCCCGCTCCAGGTGCATGTAGTAGGTGGGGTACAGTCCTCGGTCCATCACTTTCTTGTCTCGGCTGATCCGACATCTGACGGTGACACCGCGTGGCGCGGGGCGCAGAACAAACTCCTTCAGGTCGCCCACTTCCCCCACGTCTCCAGGAGGACTGAGAGGGGATGTCTCTGTGGAACCAGAGTCTGAAAGAGACTTTCTGCTGGAGGCAGAACCGGGCCGTGCTCTCCCAGACCTCTCCTCCTCCAGCGAGGCTCTGGTTATGCTCAGTGTGACCTTCAGCTCCTCATGCTGTTCTTTGGGGACACACTGGGTACTCAAATACTCTTCCAGCATCTTTATCTTGTAGGCAGTCTGGAAACTTTCCTCCTGCAATACTCGCTGTCTCTCTTCAGCATTCACCCATCTCTCCTTGGCGTCCTGCAGATGTGCACGTAGTTCTCGCAGCTGACTCTGCAGCATATTCTCTGCCTGAGTGCGCCGCTCCAGGGAGACACGTTCCTCTTGCAGCACTCTCTCTGCATTCTGCAGTGCTGTCTGCATATCCAACTTTTCCTGGGCCAACTGCTTCTTCTCCTCTCCTAATTCATGGAGTTTCTTATCTCCTTCACTGACCTGGACACAGAGATTCTTGCACTTCTGGGTTACCATTTCAAAACTGCTATTTAATCCTTCGAAGATCTCTCTCAAAGAACGTAGTTCTATGTTGAAGTGGCAATTCTTCTCCTCAGAGGCTTCCAGTTTTGCGCCAACTTGAGCCATGAAATTCTGGTACTGCGCATTATCAGCATAGGCCTTCTCCAGCTTACTTGACAGGATTACCCTGTCCCTCTCCAACTGCTCTCTTTCTTTCTCCTGGAGAACACACTTAGCAATTGCTGAAGATAGACAGCTTTGTAGTGCAATCTTGGCCTCTTGCTCCTTATCTAAACGTTCATAAAGACAATCAATCGCTTTCTGTGCAGCTTGAAGCGTCTGAGTAGGCGCATCTTTCTTCTCTTCCACTATTCTTGGGCTACGTCTGTGAGTTGCCTTAAGCTGCAGCATATCTCTTTCATCAAATGCAGACTCTGAGGTTAAATTTTCATTCTTAATTCCTTCTGCAACTTCCACAGTAATGCCTCCCTTCTTCTTCTTCTTCTTCCTTGCTTTGAGAAGTTCTGAAGAATCAGTGGTACTGTGTTCACATTTACTGCTCAAGACTGTTTGAGTGGGAGCCATAATTAAACCACACTTCCCAAGACACCAGTAAAGAGGAAATGTGTTTTTAAAACAGAAGCATTAGAATGAACAACAGGAATATTAGACACAGAGAGACACAAGATAGGAGAGCTGACCCTTAAAGACTTTAACATCAGTCACAGAGATTATAAATGCAAGGAAAAAACATAGACAGAGAAACCTGCAGTTATAACTGAATCTTTAGGCATTAGGCGTAGGGATATCATACAGACAGAGAAAACCTGCAGTTACATCTAAATCCTTATGCATCAGGCGTAGGGATATCATATAGACAAAGAAAACCTGCAGTTGAATCTGAAACTTTTGATATCAGGCATAGAAATATCAGACAGCAGGAAACTAATACAGAGAAAACTTATAGTTAGATCTGAAACTTTTGACATTGAACATAGGAATATCAGATAGAGAACCCTGCAGTCAAATCTGAAACCTTTGATATCAGGCGTAGGGATATCAGACAGACAGAGAAAACCTGCAGTTACATCTAAATCTTTATGCATCAGGCGTAGGGATATCATATAGACAAAGAAAACCTGCAGTTGAATCTGAAACTTTTGATATCAGGCATAGAAATATCATAGACAGCAGGAAACTAATCCAGAGTAAACTTGTAGTTAGATCTGAAACTTTTGACATAGGAATATCAGACAGAGAACCCTGCAGTCAAATCTGAAACCTTTGATATCAGGCATAGGGATATCATATGTTGCAGAGAAACAAACTTTAGGGGAACTTGCAGGTAAACCTGAAACCTTAGAACCAATCATATGAAAAACTATAGATGCAAGAAAATCAAAGCATGCAGCAACAAAATAATGGGAGCACTTTTGTCTTTTGAAATGAAGACCCTGTGAACAGCAGTAAATCAAGGTAACCGTCCTAAATAGAAATGTGAGTCTGAAAATCTGCAGTGGCCCACCCACAATGCAGAGACAATTCTTGTCCAGGTAATGAAAGTCTCAAAATGGCAAAAACAGGTACTGCAGGGAAGGGTCTTTTTTATAATAGGGAATTCTTCTCAGGGAGAAAGTGGCACAAAAAACCCTGCAGAAACCTTTGCAAAAATAAACATCTCAAAGAAAGCTGCAATAGTCGGTAGTAACAGTTCTAGTCTCAGAAAAAAAATGTTTTTTCGTTATGAACGCAATAATTCTTGCAGAACACTTAGCAGCAACGACAAAAAAACCTTTCAAAATCCCAACTTGGATTTCCAAAAAAGAAACGAAAGTACTTATCTTCAACCATGCGGATGTGGTCTGCTGCAGCAGGCAGGAAAGGGTGCAGGCAGAAGAAGAATCTGTTCCAGCGAGATCCAGAAGTGGCCTTTGCTTTCTGTCACGGGAGACTCCTGTGGCGGGTAGGATCTCGGTGGCCGGAACAGCACGAGCGTAGTAGGGGTCACAAGCAGAGGTCCAAGGCAGGCGGCAGGCAGCGAAGTCAGGTACAAGCAGGGGTCCGAGGCAGGCGGCAGGCAGCGAAGTTAGGTACAAGCAGAGGTCGGCAACGAGGAGACTGGAACAGGACAGGCGGGGCAGGACAGGGACTAAGAACAGGGAGCAGGGACTGAGACCGGGGAGCAGGAATAACCAGGGACAAGCCAGATTACTAGCAAGGACCTTTACTGTGAGCAGACTACAATACAGGTACAGGTACAGGAAACAGGTCAGGATCAAAGACAGGCATGAGCATACTGTAGGAGTCTGACTAGCAAGCAAAGGCAAAAGCAACAGACAGGAAGCAAGCTATAAAGGACAGAGACAGGAGCAACAAGAAGACAGACAGACAGAGGAACCCAGAGCCAACAGAAGACAGCAGCACACCCAGTGGACAAGGAAGCTATGCTAGGCAGGAGGTCTAGGCAATCCTGACAGGGAGTAAACGTGTGTGCTAAAACTTAGCACCCTTTTGTGGATCTGGGTAGACCCTGTCAGCAGGTCCTACGCTACTAATTTCATACTCTGTCTTTTGTATTTCTTCCACTGTATAGATTAAAGATGATACAAAACAATAATATAGCTAACAGCATGGAAATGCGTGACATGTATGCAATACCTAAGGGGTTAAAATGTAGGAGCACTATATGTGCCATGGCTGCAGTTAAAACTGGTTAAAAAAACAGAAGTGCCCATAAATATAGTGATAATTGTCATGAAAGACCAGAACTTAACCCAGGGATCAAGGCACCAGACAGGACAAAGCAGTTCAATAAAAGATTTCCCTTTTATTCCAGCCGGTGCCAGCAAGCACAGCACAACACACAAATCAGAGCTATACTCACTAAAACAGGCATACAGGGGGAATACAAGCTTCCTAGCTGGCTAGGTGCTGAGCACCACATTAAAAGCTTACCCATGGGTTACTTCCACACTCCGTAGGGGTAGGTACCATTCAGACCTCTGTGGTGCAATTCATGGCAGAGCACTTTCAAATCTGCTGCTTAAAAGTCAGACTCTCTGCTTCTCCGGCAACACAGTCCCATAGCGCAAAAGCACTTTCAAATATCCCGCTTGTATAGGCACCCAGACTCGTTTTCAGGTGTCTCCGGTGAAGCCTCAGAGCCTAAGATCGCCTCCACGTCAGGAACCGAATGAAGTCTGACCGGTCTCCTTTTTCTATCTTCCCCTCTGCCATAGGAAAGCATGATAGAGGTAGAGGGGCTGGCAACCAATCAGAATGCAGATTCAGGTCACACCTCGACTCCATGGAGGGCTGGAGCCGGGTGTTGAGAGAGTTAAAGGGCTGAGGAGGGAAATGAAAACTGGTCAATGGGAGCTGCACCTACCGAGGAACTCAGCAATGGATTGCTGAATCAGCGGATTGGATTCTACAAATCGGTCACAGATTGTATCCAATGGCGGTTTTTGATGAATCCACGGGGATTAAAACCGACCAAATGCGTTTGCAGATTTTAAACAGCAAAAAAACAGATTTTGGGGGGAAAATGCGAGAAAATCCAGGGAACCGGATTGGGGAGGATTCATTCATCGCTTGCTCTTTGGGCCCCTTTCCATCACAACAATAATCCAAAACAATAAAATGCAAGGAAAAAAGATATACTGTAGCTTCCATGCTTATTGTATAAACTAAACAAACTGGTGTTCGTGGCGCAAAATGAATGTGAATATAACAGTGCAATAAACCCAGTGACCATAAATAGAAACTGATATCACTTATGCTGCAACTCCATGGAACATGATCCTCCGAAGTTGTTCCTCCCTGAAAAACCTCATGCAGAAAAGAAAGCACAGATACGGTACATGCAATATGGGTCATTAACATTTTACTTTCATTGACAAACAGAGGGGAGAAAAGCAACTCACACTTTCCCCGCTGATCAAAAGCAGAGAGTGACTTTGGGCGCACTCCAACCCTACTACAGACTCAGCTCCTTGCTGTGTGCGTAACCGCATGCACGGCTTTCTCTTTCTGCGTCTCTCACTGGTCCCTGGTCCCGGGTTGCCTTCCATCAGTCTAGCGTCAGCCGCTCTGGTTCCTGGTGGAGTGGGTACGGTGGCCTCTGCAGTCGAAAATGGCCAGCGCGAACACCTTTCGTCTGTGTATTGACTTCTTCTGGGGTTCTTCTATGCTTATTGTATACTTGAACCTGCTGATTTAAATAGAAGTGGGATGGGTGAGCTGAAACTAAGGAGGAGGTACCCCAGACCTCCCAAACAATTTGCACTTAGACATACACAATCATAGCAAGCTCAAAATCCAGATGATAATTAGTGTACCAAAAGCGCTAATATCTACTAAAAAAATAAAAATTAAATCGTGAAATACAATAATTTGTGAAATACAATACAGTGAAAAGAAAAAACACCAATTGTGATGATCCTGTGAAAATGTCCAAAAGCAGCCTAAAAAGTCTTCTGGGTGTCTAATGTCCAGTACATAGATATCAAACAAAAACAGACCTCTCTGGCGCTGAGGATCGAAAAAGATGGATCTGGGATGGATTGAATCAGGATCCTTATGATGATGTGAACCTCAAGAAAATGGAGACAAAAAATACATACACACTACCACAGTGTATTACCCAGAGAAAAGGATTGATAAGCAAGGTGTATCTGGCAAAGGATAACAATTTAATAAAAGTGAATTACTTATAAAATATATATGTATGCACACATAGCGTGCTCACAACATAACAATAAAATGATAATGACCTAAGTCACTATAATGACATGATCCTCCGCCGTGGGTAAAAATTGGAAACCTACTCACAAAAAGTGGCTAGGTCTCAAGCCTTAGGCTGGGGCCATAGAGGGGTGAGGAGTTCCGAGCCGCGCTGACGCTGAGGCTCGCCTGCTGAAATCTGCGCGATTTCATGCCCATGCAGGCGAGCCAGCGGGCGCGATCGGAGGCGGGGGGAGACTGAGGGAGGCGGGGCAGTGACGTCGCTGGGCCAATCGCCCGCGACGCACCGACGTCAACGTCACGGCGCCGACGTCACGGCGCCGTGATGTTGACACTGCTCCGCGCTGATTGGATGTTTTCAGCCGACAGCGCGCTGAAAAACAGCTTGGCTGTCGGCTGAAAAATCCAGCGCCTCTGCACGCCTGCGGACGCTCGCGCGAGCTCCCTCTCAAGGCATCCTCATTGAGGATGCAGGGGCTCAGCGCGGAGCTTCCGCACGGCTCAGCGCGGTCTGTCCTTCTATGGACTCGGCCTTAATGTGGATATTATCACAAGCATTCGGATCTTCTCCCGTCTGTGGGTAGTGTCCTCTATCAGCCTCTCAGCTTCCTGGCGCCAACTCCTCCGAATCGGCTGCCGCTCCGCTGCTCTGGTGACGTCACTCGCTATGCGCCCACTACGGTGTCCTAGCTGTGCCGCAATCCAACGCGTTTCTAGACTCGTAGTAACTGGTCTCTTCGTCGGGGATAATCACTAAGGCAGTCCTTGAGGGGTATTTATACCCAACTGAGTCCCAGATCGTGCATATTAAAGCATTAATTAATCAATCAATGACGTGATTAACTGCTAGCTAATATATGAAATAGACATGTAAAGCTAATAACAATATAAAACAATATAACAAGTGCATACTTAATAATAGATTAATAAGAAATCATGACATGACTATTACATAGCAATAAAATATATAAATAAAATATACAGAAATGTGCATAATTTTACATCATTAAGATATCAATAAGATTATGCACATTTCTGTATATTTTATTGCTATGTTATAGTCATGTCAAGGGTTAACACATACAAATAACAACATACAAATATGTGTGTATTTCTCTATACTAGATTCTCACTATGTTCAGACATAGTTATATCTACTAAGAACACAAATGTTATGCTCTCTGTGGCTGCATGTATACTAACACATGTTACCTACATTCATAAGTGTGTCACAATAGAATATAATATATCTATTAGATTTACTAGCTGAGACAAGAGATTCTACATACTGAGGTGTATTCCATCAGGGACTTCACACTGTTTAGAGATACAGGTCCCACTTATCACCTAAACAGTTCAGAATATAGGTTTCCAAGGTTTAATCACCTATTGGTTGTCGCAATAGATTACTGGGGCAGAATACTATCAGACACAACATTGTGCACTGCTTATTCCAGTACTCCGCTACGGGGATTTTAAGGTTTTTTATTCATTTCACCATGTCACGATATATTTTTGATGTAATAAAATGTTATTATTTTTGGTTTTAACAGATCCTATTGTATGGAACAAATACAAGTGGCAGCACTATATTTACATATCATAGAGTGCAATTCTGTAGGGTCTTTATTTGGTCCTTAGGGATCAAACTGTTAATGAATTGTAAGGAACCCCAACCCTCTCTAATAGCTCGTCTGAGATCAGATGCATTGTAAGGAACCCCAACCCTCTCTAATAGCTCGTCTGAGATCAGATGCATTGTAAGGAACCCCAACCCTCTCTAATAGCGCGTCTGAGATCAGATGCATTGTAAGGAACCCCAACCCTCTCTAATAGCGAGTCTGTGATCAGATGCATTGTAAGGAACCCCAACCCTCTCTAATAGCGCGTCTGAGATCAGATGCATTGTAAGGAACCCCAACCCTCTCTAATAGCGCGTCTGAGATCAGATGCATTGTAAGGAACCCCAACCCTCTCTAATAGCGAGTCTGTGATCAGATGCATTGTAAGGAACCCCAACCCTCTCTAATAGCGCGTCTGAGATCAGATGCATTGTAAGGAACCCCAACCCTCTCTAATAGCGCGTCTGAGATCAGATGCATTGTAAGGAACCCCAACCCTCTCTAATAGCGCGTCTGTGATCAGATGCATTGTAAGGAACCCCAACCCTCTCTAATAGCGCGTCTGAGATCAGATGCATTGTAAGGAACCCCAACCCTCTCTAATAGCGCGTCTGAGATCAGATGCATTGTAAGGAACCCCAACCCTCTCTAATAGCGCGTCTGAGATCAGATGCATTGTAAGGAACCCCAACCCTCTCTAATAGCGTGTCTGAGATCAGATGCATTGTAAGGAACCCCAACCCTCTCTAATAGCGCGTTGGAGATCAGATGCATTGTAAGGAACCCCAACCCTCTCTAATAGCGCGTCTTCTGTATTTGGTATAATTCTTCTGTATTTGGTATAATTTTCAAATGACCTGAAAATTGCAGGGAACCCTATAGGGATGCTAGGGGAACCTATTTAAAAACACTGATCTAATCCCTTGATCGATCTGCGAAGCTCCTGCTTCCGTGGGCATGCAATATGACTGCCTATTTCAAAAGAGGAAGTGGTATAGCTTCCTAAATTGTGCTATAGAAA
This sequence comes from Ascaphus truei, assembly GCF_040206685.1. Classification (NCBI taxonomy): domain Eukaryota; kingdom Metazoa; phylum Chordata; class Amphibia; order Anura; family Ascaphidae; genus Ascaphus; species Ascaphus truei. Next base: position 436,082,081 of record NC_134484.1, on the reverse strand, counting down.
CCCAAGACGCTTACTAATTAAAATTCATTAAAAAGGGCATGGAGCGGGACTGGTAATGCAGTATTATCTAATACTACACAACTGATTTATCAACAACAAAAACAAGTAAAGGATTTTGAATTAAATCCTGCTTCAAACGTCATTTTGTAAAGAGTGACAGCGAGACCCAAACAGTTCTGATTTTGCAGGTATCCTCCTGTTGCAATTTTTTTCACAATAACAAAACATTTGATAAAATCAAAACAAGTGGAAAACACAAAACAAGTGGAAAACACAGACTTGAAAATACTGTATTCATGTATATATGTATTTATTATGATATTATCATATGCCTCCTCCTGCTAAGGAAATCATGCAAATTACCACTAACACAAAATAAGCACAGTTTGGCTGATCCCCAACCAGGGAGACTCGGTGAAAACCAGAGCTGACAGGACTGCTGTCCTGACCTGAATGTGGCCAGTGTTGTGTATTAATACAGGGGCATGTGTCACTGTGCACATGGCATTGTGTTTCATTCCCCAGCCTTGTCACACTGCCAGACAGCATAACCACATTCACTCCTAACAATGAATCTTGTTGCTAAATGCACATTTTTTTTTGTGTCTGTTTGAAACCAAAAGTGACTAAAATGGGCTAAAAATAACCCAGCTCAAGCTCACACATGACAGCAGGGGGGAGGGTGCAGCAACATCAGCAGGGACTGGAGACAGGCGTCCCCTGCCCCCAATCACAGGACTGCGCTCTGCCGAGGCTTTGCCCAATCAGCAGAGGCTCCAAATTGCTGTCTGTGACTGGGAGGAAAAGGAGGCGGGACTTCCGTTGTCAAGGCAAATGTCCGGAGCTGGGGCTGGCGGCGGTGCGTGTGTCAGTGAGTGAGGAGCAGGAGCAGGAGCAGGAGCAGGAGGAGGTGGAGGTGCACGGCTGCTGCTGCGGCTCCGAGGCAGGTGATGGGGGTGTGGGACACGGTGGGCGGGAGCCTTCTTACAGGGACAGAGTGGGGTGCGGGAGCTGCTGATGGAGATAAGAGGAGGAGGAGGAGGAGGGAGGTGGGTGATAAACACTGAGGAGGGGGGAGATACCATGAGATGGTGTGTGTCAGGCATCACGGGGATGGAGATAACACCATGTATGGAGGATGGGGGGAGGTGTGTGGTAAACATAGGGCTGGGGGAGGTGAGATCTCCATCCCAACGTCCCATGTTATTTGGGGAGGCTGGTGTGACAAACCCCCTGGGCGAGTTTTAGGTCAGACATGGAGATGAGATCCTGTGTGATAAACACTGGGCCGGTGAGATATTATGGGGGGAGGTACGTGCATGTCAGACATGCAGATCAGATCTCCTGTGTGATAAACACTGGGCTGGTGGGATATTATGGGGGGAGGTACGTGCATGTCAGACATAGATATCCTGTGATAAACACTGGGCCGGTGAGATATTATGGGGAGAGGTACGTGCATGTCAGACATAGAGATGAGATCTCCTGTGTGATAAACACTGGGCCGGTGAGATATTATGGGGGGAGGTACGTGCATGTCAGACATGGAGATGAGATCTCCTGTGATAAACACTGGGCCGGTGAGATATTATGGGGGGAGGTACGTGCATGTCAGACATGGAGATGGGAGATCCTGTGTGATAAACACTGGGCCGGTGAGATATTATGGGGGGAGGTACGTGCATGTCAGACATGGAGATGGGATCTCCTGTGTGATAAACACTGGCTGGTGGGATATTATGGGGGGAGGTATGTGCATGTCAGACATAGAGATCAGATCTCCTGGGCTGTGTGAAAAACACAAAACAAATGGTGAGACATTGTGGGAGAGAGGAGGTGTCAGACATATGGAGTGAAGCTGTCATGGGGGTTGTTGTATGATATGGACCAGGTTTTCGGTCTCCTAACGAGTACAATAATAAGGGACTGAAAGGATTCTGTTTTTTTTTTCTGTGCACAAATACAACTTTAAATTGTTTGAATTTCCTTTGTCAATGCCCTCTCATCCCATCATTATTTTATTTATAAAATGTTTTACTAGGAAATAATACGTTGAGTTAAGTCTTATTTTCAAGTATGTCCTGGGCACAGAGTTATGATGGAAACACATGCTAATCATTAAAATGTTTGACACTTATAACTCATGTAGTGGTGTGTGTGGTTATAAACACATTTCCCATAATCCCTTGCTGCAGTGGAAGCACTGTATGCTGGGTGATAATGGTGAAAGGCAGGGCTGCAGACCTGTCTTAAGACATGCAATCGAGCATACAGTAATAAATATTTCCATTTGAGATAGATATATATATAATGGAATTACACTGCAGTCAACAGTATAACCCCATCAATGACGTTTTAACACCAGTGTTTTTGAAGATCTTTAGTGACAATTGAAATTTTAAACCTAAAATCAGTCTCCGTGCAGAATCCTATCATACATATCCAGTATGAATTAGATATGCACTTATATCAAACTGCACAAAGAATCCCAGCAAAAGTGTCCAAACTTGCAGCCACCCTGGCTAAGTAGGAACACATTTACTAGGGAAATACCTTTTTTTACAGTTCATGGATATTTCTCACCCGATATGGGGGGCGGATTCTTACAGCAATTGCTGTATTACACTGAGAATATCTTTTTCAAAGGGCTACACATTTTATTCGGATTGGTTGTTTTTTGGTGAGTTCTGTGCTGGGATGATAGAATGCATGGGAGATGAAGGGAATGTGAGACATTCTCTTATTCAGTATGCTGTGAAGATGCTTCACAGGGCTTGAGAAGAGCGGATGGGGCTAAAACCTTCAGCATGAGGAAGATGGCTTCACAGCATATCGAATAAGGGTCAAAGTGATGGAGGAGAGAGACCTTGTGGGACAAGGTACAGAACAGATGTAGACAACGTTATTGCAACCGCTGGCATGCACTAGTGAGTGAAATAGCACAGCTGCCTTCATAAGGAAAGGAAATGTCCTTGGAAAGCGTGTGGTGTATATGTATATGTTTGTGTTTTGCTGTTGAAATGGTGAACATGTTGGTACAGTAGAGATGAGATACCATTCAGTAGAAGTGTGAGAGTTGATGTGATAAACACAGAGTTTAAGTTTACATGAGAGAGGCTCTGAAGGTATCAGAAGGGTATGTTGTTTTTGGGATGAACCAAGTGAGATAATGGTCTTAAGGTAAAACAACATGGAAGAGGTATGGTGGTTGTTTCAGACTTGGCATTGACGATGAGACTAATACTGGACTGAAAATATTAGAGGTGAAGCCGTGCAATAAGTACTTGGTAGGGGATGTCGAAAATGGCTGTAGTGTACAAGAGAGGAAAGATTTGAGTGAGGCTGTGAAACACTGGGCTGGATGTACCCTTTTTTATTATCTCGGCTGGTAGTGGCAATTTAAAAAAGGGCAGTGGAAGGATAGCAGCGGAGATGAAAAGATTACAACATGGAGGTGAGGTGGGAGATGATGTAAGTTTGATTTACTGTAATGGAGGCCAAATGACATGATGTAAACGGCACAACGCACCACAGGTGAGAAGGTAAAGACAAGATAATGTGACGCCGACGAGGAGATCTATAAATATATTCAATAAACAAACACGGAGAGTTGTTAGGGAGACAGTCCATATGATTTGAGAGGAGGCTAAAGGGTGTACAGTACAGAAGATGGCATATCACATGTAAGAGTTTACGGAGTAAAACAGGTAAACATCCAATATATACTGGTAACATGGCAGAAGTGAGTTGTTATAAACCAGGCTATATAGAGAAAGGTATGATGGAATTGATGGGAAAATAAGATAAAGGTGGAGGGATGGCGATAACGTCATCATTATTTCCATATAGCTAACTAATGTATGCAGTACTTTACTGTCTAAACATAAAATGTAAATGCGATGTGTCCTACAGGAAAGCTGATAATGCAGTAAAGGAAAACATTAGCAAGAGAGAATACCAGGCCTGCCGAAGGATGGGTACAGAATACCATAGCATAGTTGACAGGGTAATATAGGATAGGAACCAGAAGTACAATAAAGATGAATGTTGTAATACTAAATACTCTGTATGAGACTACACATTTTCATGTAATAAATACGTAAGATAATGTGACAGAGGCTGCATTGACCCTTGTTTCTACAGAATTTGCTGGAGCACATAACTTGATTGCAGTGTTGAGCAGTTGTATATTTGCTTATAATGGTTCAATGTAAAAATGGATTTCAGGCAAAAGGCGACACATTGTGTTATTTCCCAGAATCCCTTGCTGCAGTGGGAACACTGTATGCGAGGTGATAATGGTTGAAAGGCAGGGTTGCAGACCTGTCTAAGGCTAGGGCCCCGCTCCCAGAGTCAGCGCACCCGCACTGCAGACAGGCGGTGCGCTGACATACACAGACCGCGATATGCGGTCTGTAGGGAGCGGGAGCCGGAGCGGGAGGTGGGCGGGAGTGGGAGGCTTGACAGGGAGGGGGGGGGTGGCTTGAGCGGAGGGACCCGCTACTCTCCCCCCCCCCCCCCCTCCCTCCACGGACTCGGGCTGGAGCTGCTGAGGGTAAGTTTAAACACACACACACGCAGGCACTCATACATACACACACGCACACACACAGGCAGGCACTCACTCACGCACTCATACACACACACACACACACACACACACAGACAGAGGCAGGCACTCACGCACTCAGGCACACACATACACACACAGACAGGCACGCACGCACTCAGACACACACACAGACAGGCACTCACCTGCTTTCACTCCACACTCCTCCCCGCTCCCCGAAGCCTCTCCTCCTCCCGAAGCCTCCCCTCCCCATTGGCTCACAGCCACACCACGTGACGAGTCAACGCTAGGAAACACCATTCTCTTGTGTCTCCTAGCGGCTGACGCGCCACAGCGTGTAGTCAGCTGTGCCGCCAGGGGGGTCCGGGACCGGCTCGCGAGGATTCCCCTGCTGGTGGGGAACTCGCGACATGGCCGCCCGCGCCAACGAGCGCAGCGGGACCGAGGCCTAAGACATGTGAATGTGCTCACAAGTGATATTCTTTATTTGCTATATACATACGTGTTTCTCAGTGTTTTGATCTGTGATGGACTGATATATTAACAGTTATCATTGGATATTCCTTTTTGTCAATTGCTTGCTCTTTATATTATATGAAGGGCGAGTGTTTTAAACTGCTCTAATAACTTGTGTACGAGAGGTGGCTGCTGGGATTTCCATCCGAGTCCTGTTTGCTCTTGTTCTAGATTGTATGTTTTAGATTAAGTAGAAGTCGTACCTCATTGTGTATTGTATATTGTGTAACCCCTCTGCAATGTCCTAACTTCTGAGGAAGACCATGGTTGTTTATTTCCTCAGAGATTGTTGTACAACTCTGTTTCCTTTGCATATTCAATGCACTTTTTATTGTGTGTGTGTGTCTATATATATATATATATATATATATATATATATATATATATATATATATATATATATATATATATATATATATATATATATATATATATATATATATATATATATATAAAATCTACCATCTCACACACCAATGAAAGTTGTGCCATTGTCAAATCCTCTGGTATTTGTGATTGTGCCTTTGGGAGATGTGTTTTTTGTTTTTTTTAAGTCCAAATCTGACGAGCAACTGAACAAATGCCCCTTTTATGTAGGCTTAAATCTGTAATCAACACTGTTACCCTCCAAACCATTTTTGGTACCTTTTGCTCTCTTGAACCTTTTTGTTTTCAGTGTGTCTGTATCATCATCCTGTCCTATGCACCAACCTTAGGTTGCCAGGGATTGCCATTGAAACCCCAGAAGATGAACACATTAAATACGCCATCATTGTGGATAAAAAAAAAAAAGTTGTGTGTGCTGAGCACGCGCATTTTAACTGGAACTTCTCTGTCTTTGGTCCCTGTTTTGTCACAGATATTGTATTTGTGATGGTGATATTTTTAATTAAAATTCAAAACACAATGTCAGTGGCAAAACGCAAAGAAGTTTGACTTAGAACGCACGTGATCGGCACACACCTGTTTTAGCTATTTGCACTTATATAGTTGTAGTGTCTGCCTGCCTGCCTCTGGGTGTCTCTGTCTCCCAATTGCCGACTCCGGCCGCCACTGCGCTGGTGCGCCAGACTCCGGCCGACACTGCACGCAGGTGCGGCGATACTCGGCAGTGATTTTTTGCGCATGCGCGACGGCAACGCGCGATGGGAGCGACCTAAGGCGCGCCTATTAGTACCGTGATGTCACTTGTGTTACTTTTTTTTGTTACAACGCAAGGATTTTTCCCCATGAAAACCCTGTAGGCGCCAGCAAAGAAAGCTTTTACAGTAGGTATCAAATCTGCATGAGAATAGAAACTTGGCTGAAGCTGCATTACAGGGGGCATGGAAACGAAAAGCCTCAGATAATGTAAATAGGTTTAGAAATCTCTAATGGTAAGTGTGCTGGTTGTGCCGCTGGTACAGGCGCTGATAACACTGCCTGCTAGCAGGAGCACTGCTGCCCTTCAGCTTCTGTTTGTTTTCCTTTCCTCAGAGGAATGGCAGGTGCTTAAATCCCCAGAGCTTTATTTGGGCAAATGAGGAGAAATTATTTTAACGATTAAACTGCTTAATTAGTATGCTGGAAGTCGTAAATATCCTACTTGGAGATTCAGCAGGAAACTCAATGTAACCCCTTTGGCAGCAAGAGTCCTTAAACGCAAGGTGTTACAGTGCTCTTGCTCAGGCATGTAAACGGGTTAAGGGGTCAGAACATGGTACGAGACGCTGTCACTTCACCCTAATAGCACTGCAGGCCAACAGCCAAGTGGTTAACCTACTTCCTGTGCTCAATGTCAGGGTACTTGTTTATTGTTTTCAGTACAGTATAATTCTTGGAACAGTAGATTTGAATAAGGGTAACTCGGCCGGTGATTTTTTCCAGTAAACTGGATCGTAAAACAAAAGCTACAATTCCTATTTGTATGTTTACGAACCCTCTGAAATGATTTTTAGTTGTAATATTTAATTTTTTTAGTTTTTTGGATTATAAATATAAAATGATTTGCCTGTGTTTTAGTTGAATAACCGTCACAATGCATTATCGATGTGTGTATGTAATAGCTAACATTTGGTGTCAAATTGTGGTGACCCCACTGAAAGGTGCACCATTGTATTGACCAAAAAGGAATTAATGTCAGTTATGTTTAATGGGTTATAGAAGGGGGGGGGGCCCTCAACATTTTCTGGGAGGGGGGCGCGGAGCTTACAGGGGCCCCGCTCACTTTCCCACAACATATAAATAAAATGCCTGGGGAGCATACAATGCTTCTGCCTCTTACCTGCTCTCTGGCGGCTTCTGATGATGCCGCGGGGTCAAATGGCAACGCATTGCCAACGTCAAATGATGCCGCCAATGCTGGAGAGCAGGTAGCAAAGGGAGAGCGCCAGCATGGGGGGCGCAAAGAAAAAAGTTTGCGCACACCTGGCTTATAGCATGGCGAGAAAAGTGTTTTTAAAAGCATCAATTATAAGTATTTTCAGTCTGTCTTAGGCTGCGCTTATAGTGCCGGCGACAGTGACGCAAGGTCGCGGCAAAACAAATGCATTGTCGCCGTCGCGTGCGCTTATAGTATGCGCGGTGCGACGGATTGGTCGTGATCGCTGGAAGTCATCTCTATTTGATTTTCCAGCGACTGTCGCGTCGTCGGCGTCGGCACTATAAGCGTAGCCTGAGTAATGTTTCAAAATGAAGATTTGGGAGTTGTTTTAGTTTCCTTGTCCTCTGCATGTTAACCTCCTGTGTGCCTTAGGACGGAGCTACTATATCATGGGGGTCTGTCACTGCAGGAGCCTTGAAATGTAGTAGCTACATCCAGGGTGGGCAACACTGTCGCCATTTGCCAATTGTGGCGAATTGGCAGTAAAACTGTGGCAAACAGGGCCGCCGGGACACTCTGTGTGACCCGTGACGGCCCCCTCAAACCCCCCCCATTCCCCTTCCTTGGTAAGGAGCGTGCTCCAGCGGTGTGACGCGCTCCCCTCCCTCCCACGCCCCTGCCCGCTCCTGCATGCGTGTGTCACGCGTGCTCCCTCCCCTCCGAGGCCGCTCCATGACGCGCTGAGGCGCTCCCCCCGAGCACGCTCCAGCGTGACGCGCTGACGTCCGCTGCCGCCTGTCCGCCCGCCACCACTGCCGCCGCGCCGCGATCTGGGGGGGTACTTTCAAGGGTGCAGGGGGGAGATGAAGGGTACAGGGGGGAGATGATGGGGTGTTAAAGGAGATGGTGATGAGGGGGGTTAAATGAGAAGGTGTTGAGGGGGGTTAAAGGAGATGGTGTTGAGGGGGGTTAAAGGAGATGGTGATGAGGGGGGGGGGGTGAGGAGATGATGATGAGGAGGGTAGTGGTGGTGGCGTGAGAGGATAAGGGGGGTTGCGGTCTGAGGGCCATTCTATAGTGCGTGCACTTGCTGCGCCTTGCGCGCAGCAGTTCTAGTTGGCTGAGGTTAGTCAGCCTTTCTATAATGGTGCCACGCGCAAGGCAGTGAGCGTGGAACCGGCCGACAGGGGGGAAGATGAGGAAAATAAAGATTTTGCGCCGCTACCGCCACTGAAATGTGTGCATGTATGTACAATGTTAATAAATAATTTATTATAGTATTTCTTTATTTCAAACGTATTTATAACACACACACATACACATACATTGCATCTCACTCGCTCACAGCATACACACAAAAAGCATGCATCACGTGCAAGCGCGTTCACACAGGCGCACACGGGCGCACACACTATAGCACGGCCCTGAGAATTTATAAACTTGTTCAAACAGTGTGTGTTTAAAATTTTCGCATGTGCAACATAATACCTCAATTTTGACATAGTGTGGCTATTTTCACTTCTAATTCGCCACACCTGTGGCTACATTGAAAAATAGGTTGCCCACCCCTGAGCTACATCATAGTATAATTGCTTGTAGGGGAGATACACAGGAGTGCAGAACGTGATCTCTTCAAACATCAGTGAAGGAGCGATCACGTGATTGCAAAGGCTGGAGGCGCTGTGGTTTTTCTGGCACTCCGAAGGTTAAATCGGCCAAATTCGACTCCCCCCCTCAAACATTGGGGGAACCCAAATAGGCTCTTGGGGGGTGTGTACCCTCCATGGCCGGCGACTGACTGAAAACGGCCAGCACTGATTGTGGCTTTAAGTACTTGCCTTTACCTTGACTGTCCTCTGACCCGGAGTTCTGTAGTTACATTCTCATTGGGGAGGTGTTCACAAGAGAAACTCTAGACCTCCTTACCTAGACTCCCTTTTCTGCCCTGCTCACTTCACCTTTTTATGTTTAATGCCATAACATTTCTTTACAATTCTTCTTGTACCACTTTAAATGATGTCTGTCATTTTTAGTCAATAAGTATCCTTGTTCTTTCCCTTATTGCTTTCCTGTAATCGCCTTCCCCACTGCAATTAAAAAAAAAAGAAGCAGAGTGCTATGTGCAGCACTGATGAGTAGATGTGATTCTTACTTTACTTAAGAATTCTTATGGTTGCTTTTAGGGATTAAAAATAAACACGGTCGGGCCTTCAGGCAATGAACAGACGACTTTGCAAACATGTACAGTAATATGTGAAAAACAAAAGTGGTTTTCTAGGCCAGGGGTGTGCAAACTGGGGGGGGGGGGGGGGGGCTGAGATTTTCTGGGGGGGTGTGGCAATTAGAGGTCCTGCACTCTCCTCTAAGGCATTTAAATGCCGGGGGACTGCACGAGGCCTCTGTAACTTCTCCTACCTGGTCTTCGGCGACGAAGCGCCATGGTAACCCGGGGTTAAATGGCGCAGCGGGGTGCCGTCGCCTTGCCATGGCAAGTTGATGTCACGACCTCGTGGCGGTGTCATTTGACCTTATTTGGTCCTTATTCTGTAAGGTGTGATGAGCGCAGATGACGTGTTATTGCATGAAACGTCCCATTGACTTTAATGGTGCTTTTCCTGTGAGAGCACGTCATCTGCGCTATAACACCTTACAGAATCAGGGCCATAGATTTGATTTCAGGGGAAACATTTTTCTCCTTCTGAAGTTCTGGTAAGGATAAATAAATTAAAAAGGATATTATTTACGTTCTTTAAAGTTCAAAAAGAACTGAGTAAAAATGTAAACTAAAGTTACATTTACAATCTGTGTTCTGACAGTTATGTACATTAATGTACAGGTAGAAGGCGCGGCTCAGGGAGTAAAGACACTGACTAGCACTGAGTTTGAAGCAGGGGAACCTGCTCCTTGTGACCTTGGGCAAGTCACTTTATCTCCCTGTGCCTCAGGCACCAAAGACATAGATTGTAAGCTCCACGGGGCAGTGACTGTAAACTAGCAGCGCTATACAAGAACATGCTATTAATATTATTATTGTTATTAGTTTAATTTAAAGGTCAATACAACTTGACTAATGGCAGTGACATGATTAAAACGTACTATCTAGGGGATTTGATATATTTATGGGCTGAACAGTAGTATGCACGGGTAAAGCTCCGTCTCTGGGATAGACGTTGAGTAAACACTTGGTTGACGAGGGCTTCCCCATTCCGAGGCCCCTATGAAAATACAATTCTTCATTTCCAAGAATCCAAATACTTGCTCGAAGTACGATTTACATTAGTTAAAAGAAGATGGCAACATGAAGCTGTTTTTCAACATGTTTTTCACGCAAACGAACAGAGAATGAACCTTTAAGTGACATTGCAAAATATTTTGTCAACAACTCTGTAAAATCACATCATAATCCATTTTCCCCTGGGGAACCCTCAAGGTTATGCAGAGGTACACGTAGGTGACATGGAACGCTGGCTGGGAAACACTGGCGGAGCTCAGGGATTTTCTTATCACTTTTCTTTATCACAATATTTCTGTTCCTTCTAGTGAATAAAATCTTGCTAATTTATGATAACCAGGTTGTTCAGCAAAGAAACCATTATCACACCCAAAGAACAGAGAGAGGCGTCATCTTTGTGAAATTCTTGTTATTCCTAGATGGTCCCAATCCACATATACAAAAACGCAAAAGTATATATTACTATCTATAAAAACATGTAAGGAAAACCTCACATTTTGCACTTGCTAGCACAGGGGTTAACGTTACCTGCTATTTAGTCTAATTTTATGTAACCTGTTTCTCAGCTCCCCCCCCACCCCCCAATCTCACATAGGGTGTCTTAAGCTCAGGCTACATGTCTCTCAGTGTGGTGCATACCTTCTGGCAACAGAGGGCCCTGAGTCTCCCGGGATGACATGGGGAAAACAGGACAGGTTTGTGGGGTTGTGCCTCTGTTCTCCTCACTTTTGCAGCGCCTCCATCTCCTGCAGCCCCCAGCAGTATAGGGTGGAATACCTATAGAAGAATTGTCTTCCCCTCCTCCTGATATACTCCACTCTCAGGCAGGAGCTTGTATAAAAAGTGCAGTCTCTTTATAGTCTCTTTCACAGCACACACAGCCAGCTGTCCTCCTTTAGGATGTCCCCTGACTCTACTCTGGGCCTGGGGCCACCCAGAGTGGGTCTAGCTCTTCCCCTACCCCCTATGCAGGGTAGAAGGTATATGGTCCACCTACTAAACTCTAACCGCTCTACTCATCCTCCTTCCTCTACACTACTCCAACTGTCCTAAGACTAAAAAAAATAGGAAGTGCAATGCCCTAAGTAGTTTCAACAGGCACCGCCCCTGTGTCTCTTGATTGGACACAGTCAGGTGACCTGCCTTCACTTCCTAAGTGCAATTGCTTGAGGTGGGAAAAACTCATGATAACTCCTGGCAAACCTGCCCTTACACAGGGATTACTGCCAGGAGGGTAGTAGAAATATAGCCAAAAACCACACAGGGCTACACTTAGATGACCAAAAAAAAGGTATGTTGGGTAAATCTACAAACAGCGACAGGTCCGTGGGACATATCGAGACATTTCTCTTACTTTTTTTCCTTCAAGCATTTTAGATTTTTGTCCAGCTTTACTTGTTTAAAAAGCATTTTATTTTCTTAATTGTGTGATTCATTTCACAATGTGCCAACCTATCATAGACCTCAATTGTTTTACCAAATAAAACATTATGGGCAATATAAGTAGTCCTATGTAGACTCCAATATAGAAATTGATTTTTGTTTTAAATCTTCATGGGATTTAAAAAAATAAATAAAAAAATTGCTAGTAAATCTGTTTTATACACTTTACATGATTTAAGTATTTTAGTAAGTAATTTAGGATTTCATAATTAGCCAAGGTATGAAAGCAGCAAAATTCCAGTGTTGCAGAGATTAATCTGGTTTAGAAAACCAGAATGCTGATTATATTTAAGAGGCCCAAAAGGAAATGTCAGAAAAGTGTCAAATCATTCAAACGAGACAACTTTTACATTTTGCATGTACATCAGCTACATTGGACTGCCAGTTAAGGAATGGTACTCTGCCTCAGATGTTTGTGTAGCTTTATCAATTATATTACTTAAGCTATATAGTTTGCATTTAGCTCCTTTTTTGTACGTGTACAATCTTATATAGCTAAAAGAAGAGTAAAAAAGGCATTCCTAAAAGTGATCGTGAAACAGTGAAATCACTAATAATTGATGATCTGTTTCTAAGTAAATAACATGTGAACAACTTGACTGAATCTTAGTGCTTAACCACATAAAAAAAATGTGCCAATATTGTGAATCCAAGAAATAAAAATGTGCACATGTGAAAATATAAATAATTAAAATTCTTAAGGCAGTTCAAAAAGCCCTATACAGAGAACCGTTCTGATGGTTCTTCATTTGCAGTGGAGTGTTCGGTAAAGGGGAGCGCAGGTCCACATTAAAAAGAGGGAAAAAAACCCACACAAGTAGTGCAATATGTAGTAGCTGGGATGATATGTACATGAGGGAAATGGGTGCTAATATTTCAAGCATTTCAGAGACTCTCGCTGTCTGATTGGGGCTAGGAGGTTGTCTGGGGATTTTAAAAGATGGCTACCCAATGGGTGGATCAGGTGTCACCAAAACAAATGTAATGGTCTTCAGGAGGAAGAAGAAAAAATACAACCTGTGGTGTAGTTTGTTTGGTACCAATTTATAAATCATAACAGCATTAGGCACATCAGCATTCGCATTGTACGCAAAGCGAGGGGGACTGGAAGCACTCCACCCATTGGGTATCCATCTTTAAATGTCCCCAGACGACCTCCTAGCTCCAATCAGAGAGTGAGTGTCTCTGAAATGCTTGACATATTTTGGGAAATGTGAGTACCCATTTCCCTTTTTCTAACCTACATGTCATCCCAGCATCTACATATTGCACTATTTGTGTGTTTCTTTCTCTTAATGTGGACCTGTGCTCCCCTTCACCAAAGACTCAACTACAATCTTATATAGACAGGAAAAGTCTGGCTATATCACGTAAAGAGAAATCCTGCCAACTGCTTTCACAATTTGAGGTGAGAAAATCATGGTGAACTAAACAAACTGCTATGTTAAAGATGGTATGTAGATGCTACAAATTCCTGTGGGTCACAGGGATTTTCTGAAGCGTGTTTTCTGTCCCATATTAAACCCAGCAAGGGATTCTCAGGATCCTTTGTGATGAGATCCAGATCCCAAATGTACTTTACTGGGTTAAAGGATATCATTCACAGAGAGATGGGCCTCGATGTGGTCTGAAGAGGTCTTCCTCATGCTGCAGAAGACTGGAGCTCCATTCTAAAGCATGGGACAAATGTTCTGCAGCATAAGGAATATAACAACATATTTAAAAAGGGCACATGTGGCAGTCTTCTGCAGTAGCCGGAGTCTAGTTTTATGTTTCTACTAAATTGATCCACAGATCGTTAATGTTTGTGGGGATATCTAGAGGCCAGGGTGGGACAGTTGCGTCACCACACTTGGTCAGCTCTTGTTTGTACATGTATAGTACAGATTCAGTGACGAATACAGGATGGGCATTCCAGACAGACGTGTCAAAGAGAACTGATATTTGCATCAGGTTCTAGCCCAACTTTTCCGTTTTGAGGCAGTAGAGATCCCACTTGCCAAAAAAGTTTGATAACTAAATGTACTATAATGCACAAGACAGTGCTTTGTATTTCCGCAAGTTATCGTAACCTTGATTTCACCTCATGCCCTGTTGATTTGAGTTCTTAAGATGCCCTCAGCTTTCCATTTAAATGTGGAATTGTGTACTTTACTTGTTCTGATCTTGAGCTGCAATTCGTGTGTGTTGGGTTAGGCTGAGTCCATGGTGACTCAGCCCGTGCGGAGGCGCGCTGAGGGAAAGCGGGTGCTTTCCCTGGCCTTGGTTAGCGCACCGTCCGGGGGCGTGTCGGGGGGCGGGCCAGTGACGTCACGGAGATGGTTCGCCCTCATTGGGCGAACCGCTCCGTGAGTGCGCAAATTAAAAATGTTCCTAAGACCTACGCTTCCGCACGCTTGCGGAAGCGTAGGCGAGCCCCTACTAAAGCCGCTCTCATTGCGGCTGCAGGGGCTCACTGGTAAGTGAGAGCGCGCCTCAGTTATGCGCTGACCATGCCCGAGGCCTTAGACTTCACTAGAGCATGACCTATAACTTAATGATTCAGAGAAAAAGCATTGATTTCAGATTTTTTTTTTTAAACTTTAATAGGAATAGTTTTTCACAACAATGCCTATTAGCTCATATCTATAAAGATAACACATGATACAATAAAAAAACCTTGTGAATGGTTACTATATTCTGAACAAATACATTGTTAGAAATCTAGGCAGTCTGAATGCCAATTTCAAAGCATCTAGAATAATTAAAATAAAATGATCTACAATCAACTCTGCAGTATGTCATTATAAAACACTCCTTTGATTTTGGCTTTGGGTAATTTGCATACATACTTTAAAGTGTGGGTCTTTTTTCAAATTCATGTTTGTGCAATTTCAACCTCATTTGGTCTGCGATTACGGTGTTATATTTATTTTTATTTTTTAAAAGATTTAAGAAAACTTAAAAGTGGTAATTCTGCCTTTGTGTCAACAGTTCTGTGAATCTTGAGCAATTTCAAGTCCTGATATATAAGATAAAGCAGGCATAGGAAGAGCATACGTATTGCATAGAACGGAGAAGTCTTGCATTGGTATGTTATTACTCGGTGCACTGGGTCCTTTCCTGTTAAATGTACAGTTATTAAAAGAAGGATACTTTATGCTTTACTTTTTCTGACTGCTGACACTTTGCAGTATGAAATCCTATGTGTGTTTTTGTTTGAAGTAGTATCACTATGTGATTGTCCAGCAGTCAAGATAGTTGCAATAGTGGTATTGCTTAGCTTTCCATGTATTTTTACATTTCAGAAGTGGGATTCGGCACTTGCTGTGTCTCAATTTTCACAGTGCAGGGTTTGGCCACATACCATCTCAGGCGTTAACCAGAAAACCATGTCCTGTTTTAGTAGCTGCTCCTTGTTTAAGCACTTAAATATCTTATGGGCTTTCCTGTGCCGTACAGAGGAAATCTGAGAACATCACTTTCGATAGAGCAACCGTAATGCATTGGGGTCAGACAAATTAAAGTGTGGGATCTATCTGTATAATAAAATAATAATTGCATCCATACTGGTTCTAGATCAGCGGAACACTTCTATGCACCGAGAAAAGACGGGTTACGCTCTAATTGGCAGTTATTTTATGATTAAAAAGAGGCAGCTTTTGCATTTGCGGAAAAAATGTACTCTTGCCTACCAATAGGATTGTAAGCTCTTCGGAGCAGGGACTCCTCTTCCTAAATGTTAATTTGTATGTCTGAGGCACTTATTCCCATGTTCTGTTATTTGTATTTGTATTGTTATTTTATATGATTGTAACGTGTATTACTGCTGTGAAGCGCTATATAAATAAAGACAGACACACACAGACACACACAGACACACACAGACACACACAGACACACACAGACACACACAGACACACACAGACACACACAGACACACACAGACACACACAGACACACTCTTCACCAGACAAATGAAAGTGTGTAATAAGCAGGTTCTTCAATTAGCTGCAACCTTTGCACTACTTAGGAAGTTTTGCTGAAGAAACATAGGCCCATATTCCATATGCTATGAAGCAGTTTTAATAGGAGCAGAGTCCACCTAGTTTCAAAAGTAGATTTATTTTACGTTCTAGTTAATCATAGAATGCAGATGTTATTATAATGTGCAGAGCTTTCAAAACCTCATGTTTCTTCTCCAACTGTGGCAGCACAATGGAATTGAACCATTTATACACCCAAATGAACTCTGAGTGGTGAGAGAATTAGCAAGACCAGAGTAGCCTGGAAGTCAAAGAAGGGTGGGTAGCTGTTTTGGTCCCTTCCATGTAGTTAGAGGGCATAACACCTTTTTATTGGACCAACAAGTATTTATATTAACAGCTTTCGAACCTCTCTGGGTCCTTCATGAAGGACCCTGAGAGGTTTGAAAGCATGTAACATCAATTATTTGTTGGTCCAATAAAAGCTGCCATACCATCATCTCCCTCTCCCTCCTTTGTTACTTGATGCTGGAAGTCAGAGATAGTGGGTGTCAGGCCTCCCCAGCATGCTTATTAACATACTGCTATCTAACGGAGCAAAGCAATCATAAGTGCGGATCATGCACAAAACACGCATTATGCACAGCTTTGAACAAGATTAATATACAGTATAAGGATCATTCACCTGCAAATCCAGCAGTGTGGTGTATCTTATAAAATGTAGGACATTCACCAATATGCACCATGTTGGGGAAACCAAACAGGCCCTTCAGAGTAAGATGAATCATCACAGATTGCTTGTAACATGTGTTACCCAACACTAGAATACCTGTAAAACAGCACTCCCCCCCCCCCCCCCCCAAGCATTATAATCTTGAGCAACATATAATATTCCTCCCCACATCTCGGGGGGTTGTGTTCTCCTAACAGCTTGTCACCTCTTCATACGTTTCACATCAAGCATACTCGGCTCCTGATAATTTATGCTAATTCTCACCACTTAGACACACTACAGAAATTATGTCCACCTATACTTGTCTGTGCTTCTTCCCCTCTGTGCTGCCACAGTGAATCTGAAAGAAAAAAAAATCGATGTTTTTTGCAAGCTCTGTACACAATTTTTAAATAACTAATGTTGGTCCCTTAAAAGATATTACGACCTGCAATCAATCTACATTTCCCAGTACCTATACAGCGGCTATTATGTTGAATCTCTATTCAAATGGATTGGACTATAATCTATTTCAGCACTAGTAACACAAAAATGCATTGATATTTTGATAGGATGGATCAATTGAGATATTGTTATGCTTGTTGAATAAGTCAAATCCTGGCGCATAAAATGGGTAAAGGTGAAGTAATTGCTCAGAATGTAATACACTAACCTGTGAACCAAACGTGTTTTATGCAATACCTGTTTAGCTAGTTTCAGGCCTTATTTACCCAAGTCTCAGATGCCCAAATCAGGTTTTATGCTATGGGGATTGGCTTAATTCTGTACATATAATTCTGCCATACACTTTCCTTGCGAACGTAGGCATTTTTGTTCAAGAATAAGATCTGAATCAATACAATGCTCATGATTAATTTACCAGGCAGGTTTAGAAAAAAGAAAAAAAAGAAAGCCTCCCGAAAAAAATTATTGGGAGAAGATAGTGGTCTGTTTTACCGGATTGAAGAATGATATGAGGCTATTCAACAGAGCACAGACTGTGATTTGATACAGGTTCAGTGCGACTCTTGTTCTGCTATTAAATATATTGTCTTTCTTGCTGTTATGTGTAAAAACAGTTTTACATGGGTTACACAGGCCAATTTAAGGAAAGTATACAGCCAACCATTTAGTTGGACAGAGTCCATATAATAATTGTAATCGATTTTGAGGCATAATCTCTCTAATGCTAAAATTGTTCAAATGGTCTTGGTTCATTAGAAGCATAGGCCAAGTGATGAAAAGCTGTAAAACATGCTTTTGCTGGCTGTAACATAGCAGCGAATCCTCTGCCAATTCTGGTCACTTGCAGACTAAGATGACGTGCTATCTCGGTTATGCCCTGCCAGGGAATTATCCCCGGGGATACGAGGTTCATGTTGGATTTGACAGCATCACTACTACTGCAGCTTTGCTTTTACAGAAAGTGCCTCTCCTGTTCTGAGGGTAAACCGATGTGTCTTTGGTTGAAACTACTTTCAGGTGTAACCAGAGCGTAAGCAGGCCGTCGAAAAAAGATCCAAACACTGAGTACCAAGTGTCGGTAGGGAGACCAGAACGGGTAAGCCACAGGACTAGAGCAAGATTAAGGCAAACCCAGACCATTATAGGCAGAAGTCAAAGGACCGGAACAGAATCGAGACCCGTACAGAACCTTGACTGTAGTAGGATCAATACAGAAGCTGGACTGAGCCAGTGCAAGGTTAAGTAGACAAGAGGACTGGGAGACCTGGGTCTACCAGATTCTACCAGGTCTCACTACAGGTTCCAAAATATAATATTTGATCACTGCCCTTGTGACTAGATAAACACTCCCCTGAATTACTTCCTACCACTCTAGATACAAGCGTAACACACTTTGTGCCCCCCCCCCCCCCCTCAATCGCAGATAGAGTGCATGTGAGGGGAATCTATATGTATTACCAGGTGTGCGGTGCTTTACCTGTCAGGTTCACAGGAGGCCTGAACCTCTGCCAGTGAGAGCCTGGGGTGTATCCTCTGGACCGATAGTCATATAAACACAGCGCCTCCACCTGTGTAGGATTCTAAGGGTATACTGACCCCTGACACAGGACCCACATAGAATAACCAATACACACCAGTGTGTGTGTGTGTGTGTGTGTGTGTGTGTGTGTGTGTGTGTGTGTGTGTGTGTGTGTGTGTGTGTGTGTGTGTGTGTGTGTGTGTGTGTGTGTGTGTGTCTATATATATATATATATATATATATATATATATAGTGGATTTAACCCTCGGGCGAGTAAATATTGGCCCAACAGCACACGTTTGGTACTAGGTGGCGAGTAGATTTTTTTGTGTGGCGAGTAGATTTTTTGGTGATTTGTCAACCACTATATATATATATATATATTGGTGTGTATTGGTTATTCTATGTGGGTCCTGTGTCAGGGGTCAGTATACCCTTAGAATCCTACACAGGTGGAGGCGCTGTGTTTATATGACTATCGTTCCAGAGGATACACCCCAGGCTCTCACTGGCAGAGGTTCAGGCCTCCTGTGAACCTGACAGGTAAAGCACCGCACACCTGGTAATACATATAGATTCCCCTCACATGCACTCTATCTGCGATATATATATATATATATATATATATATATATATATATATATATATATATATATATATATATATATATATATATATATATATATATATATATATATATATATATATATATATATATATATATATATATACAGCACAATACAACAGTGTTCCTCTGCAACACTAATAGGCACAACTATCCTCCGCCTCGCAGGGCCTTAACCCCACTCTTCACTTCCCAAAAGTCACCAATAGTCCCACAAACCCACCCAAGTGTGGAACAGCGCTGCCCACTAAGATGAGATGTATAGGTGGTGCACTTGGTGATTTGATGGTACCTGCCCAGTGCTCCTGCACCCGGGTATAGCAGAACAACCAGGAGATCGATCTGTGTCCAACGCAGAAGCCTCAGCGATGGTGTCCTCATGGGGGATTGTCTCCTTCTAAGCGATCTCACCGCACAGTCTCTATCTGCAGTGAGGTAGTCTGGTCCTAGACCACACTTATCAGGGTCTTGCAGCACGGCAGCTGTGTCCCTAATCTTACACTCTGCTAAGGGCAGGGTCCCTACCTAAAGGGCCATCCCTACAGCAGCACAAACTGAAGGTGAGTTGGGCCTAGGGGGGTAACCTGGCCTAGTGTAGGAGGCACTTGCTCCCTACACACACTACCTCCCCCTACCTTATCCCAGCACCAACTAACTTCCTCTCTCTGAGCGCGCCAACATATCCTTCCCTTGCAGGGGATCCTGCAGCCCTATTGGCTCCCGGGCGTCAGGTGGCCTACCTGCCACTAAGCATTCTGGAGGCTGTTGTCCTCCATGTCCCTCTTTATCATTGGGGCTGGGGCCGTGTGCGCGATGTGTTCTGCGCATGCGCAAGTTTCCCTGCGCATGCATGTAATGGCCACCGCATCGCCCTAACTGCGCATGCGCGCCTTCTAGGTGTCCCTGCACTATGGAGAGCCATCTGGGTCCTGCCTCCCTTTCAGTAATTGCCGCCGCAATGCGTCTGCGCATGCGCAAGCCTCCGCACATGCGCGGACATAAAGATGGCGGCCCCCGGCGACGCGCTCGCCCCCGCAACTACCTGACATACCGCAGGGGTCCCCGCAACAGACCGGAGGTAAGGGGGCACCAGTGCTACACAAGTACAAAAGGAACTTAGCCAGGTGGAGTAAAAACCAGAGTAGCAGCAGAACCTAAGTGGAAGCAGGATTGTTGCAGATCTTGCCAAAGACCTGGGAGCAAAGACCGGTATGTTTGCCTTAAGAACAACTTCTGGTCTGTTTGTATTCTCAGTACAGCTGCAGATTTAAATAACTAGTAACCACACCCCTACACCTGCCTGCAGGGCTCAGAAACAAATGAACAACGGCCATAGGAAAACCAGGATCAGGAAGATCTGAACGAGTCCAGAACCTGACAGTCATTCCTGACAGAAGTCTAGAAAACCTGGTCTGGATATAATCCTGTCATTTCCGGACCATGACACAGCTTGATTGTTTTTTATTATTAAATTCTGTATATGCTCGTAAAGTAAATTGTATAACTGAAAGTTGTAAATTCTTTAATCCAGGCTGTGCTGAGATGCTGTGTAACGCGGCAAGCATAAGCTTATAAGGCTCCATGTCAAAATGGATTTGAAGCAAAAGATGACACTCCGTGCTCATTTGCATGTAATTTCCCAGAATCCCTGGCTTCAGTGGACACACTGTATGCTAGGAGATAATGAGGAAGAGCAGGGTTGTCTGAGACCTGTGAGTGTGCTCACAAGTGATCTTTACATTTGCTGTATGCTATACGGTGGAGAGTTTTTGCCACATTTTCACACACCATAATTTATTTAAGGTGTGTTTAATTTCTAGGGAAATGTTTTGAGAGATCAAAAACTAGGTTAGAGACAAACTTTTTTTTATAATTTGGTCTGACATAACTGGTAGGCTAATTGATTTATTTGTTTATGATTTGCTTTTAGACTGTACAGATGCAGCAGTCGTTATCACATCCATTAACATGATGCGTTAATGCTGCCCTGATATTTAACACAGTGGTAATGCCTGCTACTGCACCGACACACTTTATTCGAGCAAATACCCAGTATGTACCTGGCAGATACCTGGAATGCGCCGCTCCTCACCTCTGACAAGCCCCGTTGCGTTTGCCTTCCCAGCCTGGGTTCATGCCTGGCTGACGGGCGGCTGATCTGTTAAATGATAATGATTAGGATTTAATAGGCTGCAATGCTTCGCGTGTCTACCAGATGGCATAAATTCATGAATTGTAATGCAGTATATATATATACACTGGCGACACACTTTATTCGAGCTCGGCTAGTCCCACGAATTCGGGTATACCCGGGTGTATTGAGGTTTGTGACTGTTTTCTGCCCGAGTGCATTGAGTTATTTTCCGGCAGGGATTGAAGCATTTTATTCCCGTTGGCTGCAATACTGCACACTACATATATATATACTGCATTACAATTCATGAATTTATGCCATCTGGTAGACACGCGAAGCATTGCAGCCTATTAAATCCTAATCATTATCATTTAACAGATCAGCCGCCCATCAGCCAGGCATGAACCCAGGCTGGGAAGGCAAATGCAACGGGGCTTGTCAGAGGTGAGGAGCGGCGCATTCCAGGTATCTGCCAGGTACATACCGGGTATTTGCTCGAATAAAGTGTGTCGGTGCATTATACTGTGCAGTATTGCAGCCAGCGGGAATAAAATGCTTCAATCCCTGCCTGGAAAATAACCCAATGCACTCGGGCAGAAAACAGTCACAAACCTCAATACACCCGGGTATACCCGAATTCGTGGGACTAGCCGAGCTCGAATAAAGTGTGTCGCCAGTGTACATCTGTAGAAGTGTTATAGGGGTATGTGCAGTATGTGCAGTATGTATGTCGGCAAACACAATCTGAATGGAGGTAATTTATTAACGTACAGATCAACGTTTCATCGCTGGGTGGGACCTTTCCTTTGAGATGGGTACGGCTAGGGACTGTGTGTGTGTGTGTGTGTGTGTGTGTGTGTGTGTGTTTTATAATGTATGTTGTAAAGAAAAAGAAACCTGCATTTTATGTTCTAATAGTGATTGTGTTGTATGTCTTTATTTATATAGCACCATTAATGTACATAGCGCTTCACAGTAGTAATACACGTGGTGATCAAATAAATAACAGATAATATAAATAACAGATCATGGGAATAAGTGCTTTAGACATAAAAGTAACATTAAGGAAGAGGAGTCCCTGCTCCGAGGAGCTTACAATCTAATTGGTATGTAGGGAGAACGTACAGAGACAGTAGGAGGGAGTTCTGGTAAGTGCGTCTGCAGGGGGCCAAGCTTAATGTATTATCCACAGTGCTATTCATATGTTTGTTTAAGCAAGTGGGTCTTAAAGGTGGATAGAGTGCTAGTCGGGTATTGAGGGGAAGGGCATTCCAGAGGTGCGGGGCAGTCAGTGAAAAAGGTTTAAGGCGGGAGAGGGCTTTAGATACAAAGGGGGTAGAAAGACGACATCCTTGAGAAGAACGCAAGAGTCGGGATGGTGCATAACGAGAAATTAGGGCTGAGATGTAAGGAGGGGCAGAAGAGTGTAAAGCTTTAAAAGTGAGGAGGAGAATAGAGTGTGAGATGCGGGATTTGATCGGAAGCCAGGAGAGGGATTTCAGGAGGGGAGACGCGGAGACAGATTTAGGAAAGAGCAGAGCGATTCTGGCAGCAGCGTTTAGGATAGATTGTAGGGGAG